>NC_085858.1:12107773-12167773 GCF_034702125.1 Engraulis encrasicolus
ACGTGCAGTATACTGTGCTTATATTTATTGTACTGTACACACACCATTGTTTTCTGCCTGAAATGAGTCAAATGATCCTGTTTCGCTTCAAAATGGAACTTATTTGCACATCACATCAAAAGAGGCTAGTCAGGGTAGACAGAAGTCCAATAGTCCCACTACAAGGCCCAATAAGTCAGCACCATGTCAATCTGTCACAACTCACACACACACACACACACACACACACAGACACAGACGCGCGCGCGCACACACACACACACACACACACACACACACACACACACACACACACACACACACACACACACACACACACACACACACACACACACACACACACACACACACACACACACACTCAACCCTACTTCAGAACGCCCACACACCCACCCACACCTTTTTTCTTATTTTTACGATGTCATAGGTAGAAAGGGAAAGGTGGTGGGTGTTGTAGAGTTACGCCAACAGGCAAGGTTTCTATAGCAACTGTGACAACTAATATGAGTCAAAGCACTTAGTTTGCTGCAGGCGTATGGGTGTGGAAACTGTACTCTGTCACTCGTAATCATCAAGGGCATGCAATAATAATCTAAGATAATAGAACACATATATAAGATATTACATATCCTATGCTCCAGTTATTCCACTGTACCTAATGATAGATACACATGAGAGTACGTCTATTACCTCAGACTATAGAACCCTGTAAAAGCATGTTTGGCTCTGAATATTTAGAGGATTGTAAGATGATTGGCAGGTTCACACAAGTAACACCAAACAACAAAAGCTCACTGACAAAACTTTCCCAACACTACCAAACTTCAGATTCGGATTCTTAAGATGTACTATAACATCCGAAAATCACAGAAAAACGAGTCTGTAATGAAATGATATCACAAACAGGTGTAATGCTTTGCCACAGAATGCTAAGATTTAAAAGGAAAAGAGAGATTATCACTTACAGCCTGGTTTATGGAACAAAATGAAGTAAAAGGATGTGTTGTGCTCTATAGTTATTGTTCTTGAGGAAAGACAGTCTCAGTAGACACTTGTGAAGTGCTTACTGGCTTGAGGCTGAACATTAAGATCTTAAACCATCACAAAATGTTTTAGCATTTGGGCTTCAGACTGTACAAGGGCAAAGATTTAAAGCAGAATTGAGTATTTATATAGTATGTACTGTATATAGTCGCTTTGGTTATAACGTGTCTGCCAAATGCAATGCAATGTAATATCCGTTTTCCCTTTAGGCGGCCAGACAATCTTGAAGCTCCATGAAAAGAGCATGGCTACTGCAGTCTACTGTACTGTACATCAGTTGCTTTGGTAACACGTTACTTGACGCTGGCGTCATACGTATGTCATAACAGTGTCATAATAGTGTCGTGAACGAGTCATAAATGAAATGCTGACATTGTTCGGACTGTCTTTGTCATTACTGAGTTTCACTTGAAGACAAAGTCATACAATGTTTATGACATTGACATAATGTTTATGACACATTTATTACTGCATTATGACAATGTCATGACACTGTTATGTCATACGTATGAGTAAAGTGTTACAGTTGCTTTAGTAGGGTTCAGTTATGTCTCTTTTCCACTGCCGGTTTACTGGTAGGCCTAGAGCTCGACACAGCGCGACTCAGCCGCCACTTTTTGCTTTATGATTGAGCTGCGTCGTGCCTATTCGAAAAGCAAAAGTGGCGGCCGAGTCACGCTTTGCCTGGCTGTAGGACAATCAGAAAACCGGCAGTGGAAAAGCGGCATTAAGGGGGATTCATACTTGTCGTGACTGGCGCTACCCTCCTTCATACTTCACTCGCGACGATGGCGCGCGCCGTCACGTGACCCAAAATGACGTCACACGCCGTGGCGCGAGCTGCCGTGGCGCGACGTCGTGCACCCCACATTTTTTGTAACTTGGCGTGCGCCACCAGTGACCATGCAGGTAGGCAGACAAAGCAGGAGTTGCAAAGAGAGGCTACAACTACTGTAGGCTACTACAGAATGGATCCTGCATCATTTTGAGGATAATAAAATATCCTAGAGAGTTATTTTATCTTCTCTCTTAAATGTTGTTCAGTGAAACAATTGTTTACTTTGTTCAGAAGCACGTTGTGTTCGGCGATCTATTTATAAATTCTGCCGCCAGAACAATGCTCTCACATGGTCTTGGAATGATCTGGCAATGTAGGCTACAACAAAAAATATATGTTTCAATGTGGAAAGTCACAAGTCAGACGTTCAGTAGCCCTACAACTCACGCTGCGAGTTGCGAAAGATACTGCCGTTTCTCTCATGAACAGCAGAGGGCACTTCCGACAATGCGAGCGAAAGCCTGTGGGCGCTTTTGAAGTATGAATAGTCTGGTGCAAGTGATGACATCATTAATGGTTCTCGCGCCAAACGCGCCAAAGTGCGCACGTGAAGTATGCAGAGCCCTTTAGTGTCCTGATAGTCTAGGTCAGGGGTGTCAAACATACGGCCCGCGGGCCGCATCCGGCCCGCCAGAGGGTTCCATCCGGCCCGGATGTAAAAAAAAAAATATATATTTTTTTATTTTTTACTTTTTTTCTCAATTAAATAACCGAAATGCGCAATTAAGCCCCTCGGGACAAAATTGAGACCTGCATGACATTAACCCAATGGTACCTCTGTTATACTGTATATATGTAGTAAAGTGTACATCACACTTCTATTATAAATGGTGAATTTCTTCAGTAACAGGCATTTGATAAAGATCATATATTATAGACCTCATATATAGAGATAAAATGTTAATACTTCTTATTCATATTGTATTGGTATTGGTTGTAATTAAATAATAAATATAATTGGATTTGTATTGGTTCCTATTAAGCTGAAACTGGAAACGGGACATTAGAATGCGTGAAAATGCAGGAAATTGCATCTAAGAAATACAACATTTTCTGGGGGAAAACCCCCAGATCCCCTGCCAAAATGAACGGTCCCATACTTAATTCATTAACGGTTGACAATGAATGAATGAAGTCAAGGAAATGTTGCATAGGATTTTCAGTATTGCATTGCTTTCTACATATTCAACACATTTAAAACGTGATAGTACTGAACACTAATCCTCTGCTTTACGTTTTTTTTGCGATGATGTTACTAATGCGGCCTGCTTGAGGTCCACATGGGTCCACATGGCCCCCTGACCAAAATGAGTTTGACACCCCTGGTCTAGGTGCTTAATACTGAGAGAATCGCTCGGAAGGTGATAAAAGCGTGAAACTTGGCACAAATGTTCATTAGGACATGCTTATTCATTTCAGGGGTAGAGCCACTCAGAATTCAGCATTGCCTAGCAACGGTTGCTAGATGAAGCATCGTCCTTAGCAACCAGCATTAGTAATGCAGTCCCCAGCAATTTTGTGGTGTTATGTTGTTTAACTCCTTGCCCTAATATCACTAAACAACAGTGGTGGAGCCACTAAAAATGCAATGTTGCCTAGCAACAGTTGCTAGGTAAAGCATCTTCCTTAGCAACCAGCATCAGTAATACAGTTCCCGGCAATTTTGTGGTGTTATGTTGTTTAACTCCTTGCCCTAATATCACTAAACAACAGTGGTGGAGCCACTAAAAATGCAATGTTGCCTAGCAACAGTTGCTAGGTAAAGCATCTTCCTTAGCAACCAGCATCAGTAGTACAGTTCCCATCAATTTTGTCGTTGTGTCTAAATGTCGACTCCTTGCCCTAATATTACAAAAATAATGCATAATGCTTCAAATAATGTATGCTCATAACCCCTTTGATCTTGTTCTTGCCCATGGTTGCTAGGCAATGAACTTTCCTCAGCAACAAATATCAACAATACAGTTTTTAATCAAATAATAATAATTAATAATAATTTTAATCAATAATCTGTGGTATAATATGTGTATCTTGACTTCACTATATCGCTGTATTAATACATAAAAAAGTTATATAGCAACTTGTGCCATTGCGACTCCTTTGGTGTCATTCTAGATACCACAAAGCATTGCAATTATGTGAATAATATGCTCACTTTTTTACCTTTGATCACATTTGAAGTAATGAGGGGCTTTAAATGTCACTTCAAGTCAGGCCTCTCTTTATTTCACTGTATTTTACATGTGCCTAGCACTGCACAGTAATCTTCAGAGCACAAAATTACAACTTTGGAAAGAATAATGCCTACATAAACAACATCATGTGTCTGTGTTGTGTCACCTGACAAAGTGATTCTTGACATGCGTATCCAGGAACTAATTATAAAATCCTAAGTGGATTACGTGTTACAAATCATTTAGACAACTGTAACAAGCTTTCAAAATAAACGGAGTCTGTCTAAAATGATATGCTTTAATTATGTGCTGTTACACTAGTCTGGACACACTCATAATTCTTCTGATGAACAAACATTTGCTATGGGGATATTTATAAAAAGTACTCTTGAGTGGGACTGACTGAATTTTGCCTTCATGTCACATTGTCTATATTAATGGTGTATGTGGGCCAACTGTAATACAAATTTGCAAAGATCTCGTAGGCCTAATTTGCAGTTCCGTGGGCCAAATTTGGTCCCCTGGCCTGAATTTCACATCCCTGTCTTAACTTACAGTATTTACACTGAAACTGTATCAAATAGACTAGAAACTTATACAGATCTGTACTGTTTCTCTATCCAAAAGCCTACTAATGTACCACTCTATCATTAACCTGATTATTGCAATGTGTACTGAATGTACAATTTCAATGCCAAGGCATTGCATTGTTACAGTCAGCTTTCTGTGCCAGTTGTGACAGTTCCTGGGGCTCAAACTCTCTTCAACCATATGAAGGTGTGGAAAACACTCTTATTAACTTCATCCTTACTTAACCTTAATGAGTATAAACAAAAACAGACAAATCTGGGTTTGAATGAGTGCTAAAGCCACTGCTGCCTACACAGTATCAGTTGTGTTGTCTTAGCCTGGGAAATCCCATGTTGCTTTGTACAATCATTCCAGTCTTAATAACACCATGAATTCTATCCCTAAACACCTTCCCCAAGAGAAATTCAGTAGTAGGCGGTCTCCAGACTATATCTCACTTGTGATGTGGTCTGGTGAGAACCAAGCAAGCCTTGTCTATGGTTATTACTGTATCTGAATTGTATTAGTTTTACTGTTAGGAATTTGAAAGTGTAATTCCTAAATGTTGTATGTTGTTAGGCAATTGCCTTTGTCTTATATTGTATGAGAATTGTATGAGTGTTTAAACTCTCTTTAATTTCAGATGAGCATAATACAAAAATGAGTTAGAATGGCAAGAATAGTATCAAAGAGGAAATTATCTCAGATATTGATGGTAAGCTTATATTAACTCTTGAAGCATTATTGCAGTGATATTAGGACAAATACTCAAGATTCAGACATCATGACACTGCGTCATGACACAGTGCTAAGAAACTATCAGTGATGCTGGTTGCTAAGGAAAATGCTTTGCATAGCAACATTGACTTCTGAGTGGGTCCACCCCTGAAAATGATAAGCATGTCCTAATGAACAAGGACTCAAGACTCAGACATCATGACACCACAAAAGTTCTAAGAAACTATCAGTGATGTCGGTTGATCATAGCAACCATTGCTATGCAACATTGAATTCTGAGTGGCTCCAGCCCTGAAACTGACAAACATGTCCTGATGAACAAGGACTCAAGACTCAGACATCATGACACCACAAAAGGGCTAAGAAACTCTATCAGTGATGCTGGTTGCTAAGGAAAATGCTTTTGCCTAGCAACCGTTGCTATGCAACATTGAATTCTGGATGGCTCCACCCCTGAAATCGATAAGCATGTCCTAATGAACATTTGTACCAAGTTTCATGCTTTTATCACCTTGCGAGCGATTTTTTCACCCATTGCCTAAACTATGAGTGAGTCTAAGGATTCTAAAAAAAAAAAAAAAAAATTGCCTGGCAAGTTGGTCTAGCCCAGGGCTGTCAAACCCGTTTAGGTCAAGAGGAAATATAGAACCAATTTGATTTGCCGTGGACTGGACCAATAGCGTGATTGCAAAATATCACATATTTCTGTTTCATATCTGTTTCATATTGCAGCCAAACATCTTGAGTTGGATATAGTGGGTATATAAGGAGCATTGACTGTAAATGACTTTGTAATGGGCAGGAAACTTAGTTTGACATTCTTAGTTTTTTTTTCTCTACAAGTCTGGGGCCGGATTGAACCATCTGGCGAGCCATATGCGCAACAGCAGAGCAGTGCAGTGGCTATTTGAACCATAATGACAACAGTTTGGTCCCACCCATAGCTATCAGCCACTGGCGGACAAATTGCTAATAGGGCCCAAGGGCACTACAATTATAGGGCCCCCTATACAGCTTGCCAAGCTCACAAATGGCCCCCACCACCAATATGGTACGGCCATGGGCTAGGGGCAAATGCCCTGCTCGCCCACCCTATTGCTCCGCCCCTGCTATCAGCTATCTTAACCTAGCGATTCCAGACTAGTATTTCATGTTTGATGGTCCTTTTCCACTGTCTGTTTTCTACCCGGTACAGCTCGACACGGCACGACTCAGCTGCCGTTTATTGCGTTTCGATTAGCCAAGTTTGGCTGGCTGAACCGAGCTGAGCACCTACTGTTGCGGCCCACTATACCCAGAATGCTCCCCCGCAATGGTTAATCAACTGCCTTAGATTTCTCTTTAGTTTGACATTATTACTTTGGTATTAAAATTGACGCTGAAAATCAACATTTGTAGTATTCAAACTATTTATAGATAGATTAGATATCCATCGGCCATATGCTTGTCAACTAGTCTACGTAAAGTAATACTACGTGACAACGTCAAAAACATAACTCCAACCACACTCCGGGTAACAAGGCTTGTAATGGAAACACGAACCAGGCTGACCGAGCACCACCACTCAGCTCGACACAACACAACCGGGTTGTATGTGGAAAAGTGCCTTGGTCTATACGCCACTACAAGGTATCCATACTTAACAGTGGCCTCTATGTGCAAAACGAAATACAGCAAACAAATGCCACAGCAAAAGCAAATGCCACAACTGTACCACAAAAATCAACAACACAACAAAAGTCGTGTGAGTTTTTGTTGTGTTGCGACCTTTTTAGTTGCATTGCAGCTTCTTTTTGTGTTGTGCATTTTTGTTGAGTTGTGGCTGTTTTTGTCTTGTGGCTTGTTGTTGTAGTGCTGTAGTGTAATGTAGTGTAATGGTTTTTTTTGCTGTACCGTTAATTTTGCATCAGTAGGTCACCGTAATACTCCATTAAACAATATTAGTGTACAGCAGGTGCATATACATATATAATATGTTATTTAGATCATCTGAATCGCGCCACCTCAAGCTGTTTCTGTCCTCTCAGGCCAACATTTGCATTTTCATCATGGGGTGAGGTGCTCAGCATATGTTCATGGTTCAATATTTCAACCACAATCATCTACAATTGATTAACTGAAATGAAAAGTGATTTCTTTGAAATTACTTGACAAAATTTACATGGTGGTATAAAGTGAAGTATAGGGGAACATAGGCAGGGCCGGATTACCACACAGGCTAGATATAGCTGCAGCCTAGGGGCCCCCAACTGCCAGGGGGCCCCTGACTGGCCAAAGGGGAGAAATTGTGATAAGACGAGATATTGAAATCATCCGTTATGTTGAGTACACTTTTGGTAGACATGTTACCCTTACTAGCTTGTAATTATGACACTGTCTATGTAAATGTGTCCCGAAATTTGCCTTCCAGGGGGCCCCACAGCAACCTGTAGCCTAGGGGCCCCAGGTCATCTTAATCCGGCCCTGAACATAGAGTACATTTGAGTGTGGCATGTGAGCACAGTACTTGTGGGACATTTACCTGTGTGAACAGGGTTTTTATTTCTTGGGTGTGCAAAAAAAACCTTATCGCATATTGGTGTGCAAAATGGGTCAAGCTGATTACATTTGAGTGCTGATTTTAGTTGGCGTGGTGGATGTCTGTACTCTACAACTGGATAATGAGATGATTAGCTGTTGTGCCCACTATAAGTATGGAATAGGTATTTGAATTAAGTGTGCAGGAACAATAGACACAAACTTGATCAAAATAATGTCTTTGAACTAAAGCCAATATAACACTCATGTCAACTCATGTTAACACTGAATATAACATATGTTGTATCAATGAAGATGTACCCAAATGACCTTACTCCCACACATATTATAATGTAGGCCTATATTGTATACTAAATATTGCCAACTCACAATTTGCCACTGGTTAGGTATTTGTTAGGTATGTCAGTGTAAGAACATAACATAACATAGTATTGCAGGTTTTTGCAGAACATATTGAATTTGCTGTGTTATCATATCCAGTTTTCTTTCGTGTGCACGCACACACACACACACACACACACACACACACACACACACACACACACACACACACACACACACACACGTATGGGTGTGACAAGCTGAGGGAAGATGACAGACTTGTTCACAGGCCACTGCATAAATCTGTCAAGCATGTTATACCCTATAGAAACACACACCATTCCATGTAAACTATGCAACTAGAGACTGAGTTTAGTTTCAGTCAGATTGCATTTTCACAGAGTGGTGTCAACAATGTAGGGCAGGACACTTCAATAATCGATTAGGCAAATGCCATAATTGTTGCAGCATTTTTTTTTCAAGTTTCAATTACTTCCGTGGACATTTCCGGAGCAAATTAACTTTAAATTAAATTGTAATCCAATCCCATCGAAAGGGCAGTGTCAATCCAGACCGTCATCTTCACCATCTTTTAGTGCAGTAGATTTATTCTGCTATACCACACACAGTAAATCACATCATTATTAGATGGTAGAGGCGTGTATACAACTATGTTATGAGAGATGCAGGGTAGTCCGAAAAATGTTGCTGCTGAACTGATAGAACACAGACATTATGAAATCAGGAAGAGAAAGTTCCAGAACTTGAGCAGTGACTCAAGAAGAGAATCTTGTGCTCTGTGTGCCAAAAAAAGAAGGGTGAGAGTGAGAAGGCAGGAAGGAAAGAAAGAAGATTTTTTTTGTTTAAGTGCCCTGGAGCAAGAGCTGAGTATCTGTTTGTACATGACTCCGTGCCCATGATTCATTACAAGGGTGTGTCATCTCCTGCAACCCCGTCACCCTTCATCACTCCTCAACCCCGTCACCCTTCTTCATCAGTCATCAACCACAGCGTTTGAACGATGTTACCTCTGAAGCCTAATGTAATGTCTGCAGCAGGGCTGTGCTGTTAAAGAGAAGCACTTACAACAATACTGCAGATACTTTTTCTGAACTCGTAACGCAGTATCATACCTACAACACACAATTTGCCAAGTGGTTATTCTTCTCAAAAGCTCACTTTACTATTGTAGGCTTACTAACTTTTCATGTAAACATGGAACACATCTTTCTCTGCAAACTAATGTTACCAAAACACTGGATATGATGGTGTAAAAGAAGCTGCTTTCATCTCACTACATGCAGCCAACCAAAGTACAGGTGTCAAAGTTTTTAACATAACATTTGTTTCAGAGGTACATAACATGTAAACATGAAACCTGCTGCTTTTACACTGAATTTGGAAATTGGAAATGTGGTAGCATATTGCATATTGATGGACATTTGTGTATGAAAATATCGCGAAAATATGCCAGAATTAGCTTGACTGCTTCATTGGAAACTGGAAACTGTCTATATGGAAATGTGTAATGTTCATATTCAAAAGCATTCCAGTAACAAGCAAATATTTTTCAATTAAACAGGGAGTACAGTAGAAATGCAGTTTATCACAGCATGATCAAACAGACAGCCATGTACACAGTAAGCCCATGGTGTGGCCATTGTATTTAGCGCTTTGCAAATCATAATGAAGATTGGAGGAAAGCTTGTTAGCAATTGAAAAAACTGTAAATCTTGTAATCCAATGACTCATTGGCCTGCTACTTGATGCAGAATCAGAAGATCCATGAAAGCTGACAGGATTCTCACAGCAGCAGTACACCAGCGCTATCGTCAGCAAATGGATGTGTATGCAAGCACTTTTTGGTGCAATGTATATTGCAAATGCTATTTATAGTGCAAGACACATTCACAAGTAGGCTGTAACAACTTTGTGTTTCAGCTACACATAGGCCAACAGGTTTTTAGTGTTATGCGTCAAGGAATAACAGTAGCCTAAGTGTATCAGCCTAGCACTTATATCACTCACGTACAATAAACATACCAAAGCTAATGGTCTATTACTAGCATTCACATGTAAAATATTAGCCAATATACAGGATGATTAGTATTAATGTTATCAAACAATATTTCCCTCCTGATGGTGAAAGAGAAAGTCATGAGGCAACATAAAACATGGTCTGGATGGTCACTCAGTTGGAGTGATGTCTCAAATGTGGTGTTTTTAAGCCTAGTGTATTATACCCTTCATGACAGTGTCATCTTACCATCCATACAGTTCAAAATATAATGCAAGTTAATTTTGTATGAACTTCAATTACATTAAAAAAAAAAGATTCTGTCCCTCGTCAATGAATGGGTTGCTTTGACTGTCTTCAAAATCCCCAGAGGCTGGCTGGGCTGTGGTTTGGGTGTCACATGTGACACCATTGCGTACTGCTTTTGTGCATGTGTGCATTGTTCTCTGTGAAAACCGGTTTTAGGTGGTGGGGTGCATCTCAGGTGCATCTAGAGTTACATCCTGCAATTCCATCGCTATTCTCTTGTCACCCGCGTTTATTTGTATGGCCACACTCACTTAGACGAGTGAGGTGTTTCCTAAGACTTGCGGCAGAGCAAATATGGTCTTGCGAATCCCAAAGACAAAAGCCTGAAACTGCCCTAACAAATCATGTCTGAAAGACATGTCAAATCATAAAGCCCTTCCTTTGTCTTTGTCACAGCATATAAGGGCATTTTCACACCTAGCCTCCTTTAAGTAAACCGACCTCAGTCCTTTTTACGTGGACCAAAAAGTGAACCGACCGCAAAAGGACTCAGTTGTGTTTCTGTTCATATTGTGATTGTATTACAAAAAGAACCAGCTGATCTTTCTGGTCCTGTGAGGCTTTTTTAGTGTGTCAGTCCTCTTTTTGATCTCACCTGGTCCTAGAGTCCTCCTTAAGTAATGACACCTTGTCACAAGAGGACCTTATGAGAACTCATAAGCGATATTGAGATCACGTCAATAAAGGTCTCAGTACAGTTCACTTCCAAGGGGTTGCCTGTCACAGCATATAAGACTGGAGTGTTTGGACAGCGGACAGGTTGGAGGACTTGTGTTAACTCATGCCCCATGTTGTAGGCCTATTCTGTGGTCCAGTGAATGTGGATTGCAAGCTTTATGAGCTGGCCGCAATGCTTTTTCTCTCTGTCTCTCTGTCTCTCTGTCTCTCTCTCTCTCTCTCTCACATGGGCCTACTATGTGTAAGGCCTCTGCAAGTTCAGACAAGATGAGCACACCTACATGGCTGGGTAGTTTTTCTACAGGTTCATTCACTTTTTTTAACAAGCTGACAAAGTCCAGTGCATTTGCATGCACATGCATGCATGTGCACGCACACGCACACACACACACACACACACACACACACACACACACACACACACACACACACACACACACACACACACACACACACACACACACACACACACACACACACACACACACACACACACACACACACACACACACACACACACACACACACACACACGGCATTGGTCACTGATAGCAAATTTGACTATATGCACAATAATAATGTGTGGGTTATCTTACTGATCCCACAACAAGCTGGTTTAGTTCACCATTTCTTCAACTTTTTATATTACAGTCATAGAATTTCAACATGATGATACCTGGCCCTGGCCCGCACACATATTTCTTAATGTTCAATTTGCAAAATAATAATGTGAGTTAATGAACCTAATGCACTCAGGATGCATCATTGACACAGAAAGCATCAGGGGAATTAAAAACATCATGTCAACGTGGTGACTGACAGAGAAAACATCATGTCCCCCCTCCCAGTGTGTTATTTATTTATTTATTTATTTTGCCCTGGTCTGGATATGATTAAAAATCCTCTGCCAAGAGAAAATGGTTTGCATTTGTATGCGTGCAACTGCCATTGTCTCAGAAAGGCCTTTTTTCCCCAGCAGTTATGCAATCAGTTTCAGGCAATTTACACGCTTCTCCTTGAAGCTGACAGTTGGAATGTGAGTTGTAAAAGGGAAGAACAAGCCTCAGCATGGCACAGGAGATACTGCCAGGAGGATCCAGATAGCGCTCTAAAAACGACACGCACATTTACTTTCTCATATCTTCTATCTTAAAATGCCATACTAACTGTCTCTGCAATCACTGTTTTGTTTTGTTATATATTAAGACAAAGTCAAGAGCAGAGTATAGATTTATTGTAATTTAATGCAAAAGTTAAGAATCTTCAACAATCAAGACAAGTGAAGACAGTGCAAAAGAAATAGTATTGCATAATAATGGTTTTATCTTGGAAAAGAGTAGCTCTTTAATGCACACCGTACCTCCAGTGGCACGCTGAAATAGTCAATGAAGAGATAACTACCATAGTACTACAGACCTATAAAATAATACAGGCCCTTTAGTAATGCACTTCAAATTAGTCATTGCCATTCTGGTAACAGCACATGTATAACGCTGTGTCTTAAATTAGTTTGCATGGTCTAGGCGGAATAAGATTTTTGACCTCACTGACGATCTGTAAAATTTCTCATACTGTAGTGTTGAAAAGAGGCCTGTCTGTGTAATGCCGAAATGCACATCTGCAGGGGCACATAGTATGCATGACATGTGTCTGAGAAGCATACAGACCTGTTTTTCATTTCATAACCACTCGCTGTTCACTAAAGAAAGATTTGAGTGATTTATGTTCCTGCATATTTACATATAAATAAACACACACACACACACACACAAGCACACGCACGCGCACGCACACACACACACACACACACACACACACACACACACACACACACACACACACACACACACACACACACACACACACACCACACACACACACACACAGAGAGAGAGAGAGAGAGAGAGAGAGAGAGAGAGAGAGAGAGAGAGAGAGAGAGAGACAGAGAGAGACAGAGAGAGACAGAGAGAGAGAGAGTTAGCATGTGTGTTCTATGGCACATGGCCAACTGCCACACCCTGGTTTCTGTCTTCACTCATCTGTGTCACCGTCTTACTCTCTTTCCCGTTCAGCCACACCTTGCCCTTACCTCTCAGCCAGCACAAAAGCACCATTGTGGCCATTCAATGCCTGAATAGGGTTATGATCATCTGATATCATATCATACATAAAATGATCTGATCTGATCAGACTGCAACACCTCACACTGCTATTCACCCACCCATGGTGGTCACAGTAGCCAGAGTGAAAGTGATTTGTAAGTCTGTTAGTCATTCAAGTCAAGTCGCACTGGTCATACAAAGAATTTCAATTTTGTTTCTTACTTTCCCATGCAGACAAAGACAGACTTATTTTATTATATTGTAATAATATTGTATTTATTCCATAATAACAGTAAACACTATTACTTTGACTGTGACAGGGAGGCTTTTGTCTGCAGTCAGTCTTGTTTATTATTCTATCTATTAATTATCACAACATGTTTTAGTACCATGACTAATGCACATGAATGATGATATGTGTGTTTCAGCAGGTTCAACAAGGCTGTGTGGCACTCACTCACTGAGACACATGTGTCCAATGGTGCAAGTCTCATATCAGAAGGCCCTGAGCTGATATAACTTATGACTGGGGAGAGGCTAGGAAAAGTAAACTTCTTGAGAACTCAGACCCACCTCAGTTTAACAGTTCTCCACCCTTCTTCTTCTTTTTTTTTTTTTTTTGCAATTCCTGTCTCCACCACGCAATAACCAATGAGCTGTCAAGATAAAGAATGGCTCATTTGTCTGGAGGGTAACGACAGACATGCACAAGAAACTCTCGTAACTTTCTGTGGGTTGCAAAACACTATGCAGATAGTGCTCGTGGCATGTTTGCTGAACCTGCCTCATTCTATATGATCCCATAACTCAGTTCATGGTCTCCAGTGCAGAGTATTCCTGTAAAACCTTCACAATACATACAGTAGGTTGTTTGTCAGAGGGACAATAGATACAGTCAGGACTCTCAATAAACTTTTTTCGTCACCAGCAAAAATGGCTAGTACGTTTATCATACTAACCAAACACATACACACTAATGGGTCAAAAGGGCTAGTAAGTTGGCCTTTTCTACCAGCCAAACTTAAATTTCACCAGCATTTGGCCGGTTGGCTGGTGTTCATTTAGAACCCTGGATACAGTATATGTGTTCCATTGTGTCGTGCTCATTACGCACATAACTCACTGTCACAATGTCACTGTCAGCATGCACAGCTTCCGAGCCAAAACATTTTAATAAAAACCTGACAAAAACAAACAAACATCAGAGTCTGAGTGTCTTCCGTCTGGCTGAGGACCTCAAAGGAAGGCTAGTGTAGTGGTGACTGAATCTGAGCAGACCAGTTTCAACTCTCAGTCTCACCCGACCTGTCCGGATCCAGAGCAACACGCTCCACTGGACACCGAGTAGGTGGCAGCTATAGCAGCCCACACATGGATCAAGTTACTGCCCTTCTTTGGCAGATACAGCCACCTGGCACCACTTCAGAGCTCCAATGCGCTCACCTCTTCATCCTTCTTTTATTCTTATCTGCATTCATTTTACAGGGAATGCCCACTCATGGGGCAATAAATCACTGTTATTACTGTTATTATTCTGCCAGCCTCCAGATGGGCAATTTAAAAAAGGCCTACATACACACAACACAACCATGCACACAAACACACGTGCACACGCAAACACAGGCGCACACGCAAACACAGGCGCGCACACAAACACATGTGCACATGTGCCTATGTTTCAGCTGTATTCACCAACCAGGTCACTAAGGTCAACGGAGAAGAATTTGCTGGTGATTCCAAAAGTCAAAACAAAGTGTGGAGAGGCAGCCTTTAGCTTCTATGCTTCAAAGCTTTGGAACCAGCTTCCAGATGACGTAAAAAATGCACCCACTATTGATAGCTTTAAATCTAGACTCAAGACAAAGCTGTTCTCAGATGCTTTCCCCTAGCTTAAATTACATATCATTTTTTTATTATTCTTTTTATTTTTATGTTTATTTAATTTTTAAATTTTATTCTATTATTATTTTTACCTTATGTTTTATCTTAATGTTTTAAATGTTTTATTTCCTTCTTTCTTCCCTGTTTCCTTTCATTTACATTTGTTAACTTTGTGAAGCACATTGAGTTGCACCTGTGTATGAAATGCGCTATATAAATAAACTTGCCTTGCCTTGCCTTGCCTACACATACGCATACACACACACACACACACACACACACACTCACTCACACAGGCACGCACGCACGCACGCATGCACGCACGCACGCACACACACACACACACACAATTAACAGTAAAACATACTGATATTCATAATAATTAGACATGCATGATCAAGTAGGCAATCACATACAGTAGGCTACAGACAATCATACAGTACAGGCTTCCGATTAGAAGGAAAGTAGTGTGGTAGCCTCATCTACACCTGGTTGAGGTAGGAAGATGAGGGAGATGAGAAAGAAATGATAAAAAAAACATGGTCCTATAAATTCAATGCATCTGATTACCTTGTGAGTGTTGTTACAAATGTAATTCAATAAGCAAACTTTTCAACTGAACAAAACCAACTTTTCAACTTTTCCTAAAGTGAGAATGGCTGTAAGAGGTCAACAAAGATTTTGAAGGTAAGAAAGTATGAAGGAGGAAAGTGGTTTGATTAAAATGTGGTGCTGCCTTTGCTCATCATTCCAAGTATCTTATGTATGTTGTGTGTGTTAGTAACTGTTCAGACATTAAGTGATACATGCTGCCGCTGCTGTGGGATGAGATCTACCTGGAAATATGTAATCTTGACAAGTGACTAGCATTGTGGCTAAAAATGGTACTGCAATGAAACGTGGAAAAAGCATGGTACCCCCTCTAGTCAAGTCAAGTCAAGTCAAGTCAAGTTTATTGTCAATTTCTTTACATGCACTGGTCATACAAAGAATTTGAAATTGCGTTTCTTGCTCTCCCATGCAGACATAGACTAATCTAGGTAAGGACATAGACAATATAGACATAGACAGTACTCATACATGGACATAGACAGTATGGACGTAGACATTGCTCATACAGACATTTAAAGTGCAAGACTGGACAACAGAAGACTTGTAGAGAACATACATTAAGAGGAGGTAACTAGGTGAAAACACAATATCCAGATGCCAGATGAAAAGGCATGTTTGTGGGAGGTAAATAGAGTGCTTGGAATTCATATTTAAGAAAAGTAGGCTAAGTATTTGGGATATATCATATAATATATTTAGGTTATATATAGACATACAGTATGATGTCTGGATGATTTGAGATTACTCGCTATTCACCTCAAAAAGCCTTTACAGTCAAAAGGGCAGGCTATTATATGTGATGTATCATATGGATATAAGTGGTATCCACAATTACCGTTATTACCATAATTACAGTACAGTTAGCAGCCTGTTAGACAGAAAAGGTCAACTGTCAATCATACAATATTCCCACGAGTCATATCTTCAGCTGACAAGCAACAATAAGTCAAACTACACCGCTCCCAACAAACCACCAACACTGGCTCCAAGCCAGTGGTGACAGTTAACCCTACGACAGGGTCTGACCAGTAGAGTTTAAATGTTGAGCAAGGGGGGAATCTGAGTAGTAGTCATTATCTTTTACATAAAATTTTAATGGCAGATGATTTCTTGACAAAAATGTGCTATTTGTATATCTTCGCGTCAATGCAAGGGGTGAGGGGTGAGGGGCGAAAGGCGATTGAATGGGGATACCATTACAATTTGGAATAAGTAGCCTATAAAGAGCATCAGTGAGGCAGAGCCAAAACACAGTAATGATGAACCCCATTTAGGGGTAATCAATGACTCAGGTAAAATTGACAGTACGGACTCAGCGATGATAGTAACAATAGAGAGGCTGCTGTGAAATGCCTGCTAGTTAACATAATAAAAAAAGCCAGATGAATGGGGCTGGGTAAAATAATGGAGTTAATCGATAATCAATCGAATCGAATCGAAATTCACATCGATTCACAGGGCACAAAATCGATTTTTGTTGTTCTTTTTCTTTTTGTTCTTTTTGTTTAATTTAGGTCTATGGAAAATACCTAGTAGGTATCAGGCCTACTTATTACAAATTAGTAATCTGTTAACACTGACAAGCCACAGCCCTTTGACATTTTTATATAAAAATAGATAACAGCATCTTTTGGGGGAAATCCTGGCACCAAGAAGGGAACGGATTGAATCAATTCGGAATGAATCGAAACGAATCGAATTGAATCGTGATTAATCGATTCAAAGCCCTAAGAATCGAAATCGAATCGATACAGGAACATGGCTGCGATACCCAGCCCTACAGATGAAGCAATAGCACCCTACACTCTTGGTTAGCAACGGGCCCATGACATGGACAATAGCTCATCTGAAAACACAGAAACAGGCAACTTGACTAGATTGACTTGATGGCAAAATGTTGTGCTGCATTGGGTGGCTCCAGAACACAAGGAGGATATGTAATGGGGCCCATGATCAGAAGATTTGTATCACCAATGGACATTCAGAAGTGTATAGCCAGGCCACGACCTCCTTGTGACACAATCTTCTGTGTTGCTTCTAGTCAGGCCAAGAGCAATGCAAATATCTTCTGATCCCCTGAAAAATCGGGAACTCCACCCACCAGTCAACCAGTAGCAAACCTATAGGGAGACGGGTCAACCATGCCGTTTCGGAAACGTTAGTTGTTAGGCTCTTGGTCAGACCAAGTCTCAAAGAGATTTGAAAGTCGATGATAATCAGGCTAGAGAGAGGCTAGTTGCCACAGACATGACTCATTGTCCAATGTGTTTTTCTATGGCATGATGCAGAATTCATGGCTCAGTATTGGCTTCATTTGAAACATAATATGCATTTCTGCAATTCCATTGGTACTGCACACACTGTCCAATGTATACGGATGCGATCAAGGACTAGCAGTTGAATTGAGTTTGTAGCCTGGGGGCCGTTGCATGGATGATGCTTTCCCTGTGACTGAGGCATCCTTGAACGGTCCCTTCTCATTGCTCAAACGCACTAAGGGTCTGCGCGCAACCGTATCACGCGCCAGTCGTAAAGTGTTCACGGAAAAAATGTGGGAAATTCTGGGTGAAATTCTGGGGGAAATTCTAGGCAGAATGTACAAGGACGTGGTGAATTCACGATATTGCCCGTGTTTCGTGGTTGATTTACGGTTTCAGTCTCGTGGTTGATTTACGATATGTTATTATTTTCCAGGGAAACGTTTCACTAAACATTCCAATGATATACTGTCAACATATTATGTGAGACATATTATGCGCGAGAGCCAGGCTACCCCTAGGCTACACTGCCCTGCAAAAGGCAAAGTGCAGTGACTATTTTGTCCAATTTGAATTAATCCTGAAAATGTTCTTCATTACACCTCCTTTGAATTATGACAAAGCCGTATGGTCCAGATGTGTCCCATTTTAGATATTAATTAAAAAGACACAGTTCTGCATGTTTTCCTTAGCAGTCACTGGGGAAAGTTTTGCAATGGTGTGACTTTCAGACAGTCTCAACGGTGCCCCCTAGAGGTTTGGAATGGAGACAAAATAATTCTTACAGCGCTTGTTCGCAAAGCCAGGTCATGGTTCCCTGGGGGTCTGCGACAGACAGAGACAGATATCCATTGTTAGCCTTTATTGTCCCAAGGTAAACTGTGATGCCAATTCACTACTCACTCAGGACTTTGGTTCTAAAGAAGAAGACTTCAGAGGATTGACGTGTGCAGGTTAAACAGAAGGGGTACGCCACAAGGCCACACAGTGACATGGGAAAAATATCTTGGCTGACAACATCTTAAAACTGTGCCATCTTACAAACAATTTGTAAGAAACCGTTTTTATGCAGTATGTTCTACTGGTGTTTGACGTTCTCTGTTTTCTGGGGTGATATCATGTCCTGCATGAGAGGTAGACTGGAAGCAAATGGGGAGAGAGACGGGGAGGGGTTGGCAAAGGACCCGGGCCGGAAATCGAACCCGGGTCAGCCGCATGGCAGGCAAGTGCCCTACCGGATGGCCATGGCAGGGGCAAGGATATGTATTTTTGTCATGTGTACCAGTAAGTTACCTATGTATTGTATGTCACATCACTATTTTTTATTCCAATGTTTTTCAATTATGTTTTCACCTCATTTTAATCAAGGCACAATGGCCCAATTGCAAAGTAAACCAATATGATGAAATAAAAATAAAAGAACCATGATTAAATAGAGTAAACCACCTTATTGAAGGATATCCATATTTTTAGTGTTGTCATGGACACATACCCTTTTCATTACTACAGGATAGCTACATTGCAGAATAACAATAATTTCACAATTTATGTGTAAAAGATATAAGCCTATATACAACTCATAATGATTCATACTTTTCCCATACTATAAAAGTGCCCATTTCTTAGAAATGATTTTTATAAAACTTGCATAGGCATGTCAAGTAGTATAGTCACTATCTAAGGTTGAATATATGCCTCCATTACAGCTCTCTCAAGAAGGCCATCTGGTGTTCAAATATTGCCTGTCAGTCATGTTATGTCCCTTGACGATGCTGCCTCCCAGTGTTCCATTTTCACAGTACAATCGACCTCCATTCACAGAACTGGAAAAGGCAGTGCATGTGTGAAGAGTTCTTTTAAAAACATCCAGGTATGTTGAGGAGGTGAAGAAAGGCATTGACTTTATAACATAATTATCCTTAAGGACCACAATCAATGCTATTCTCATCTCAACTGATCATCTTTCCCATAATGTCATCTGTCTGGGGTCCCCCAAAAATGTTCCAGACACCTAAGCAAAATAAATCATTCTCTTCATCTTGCAGAAGCAAATTCCTCCTGCACATTTGGTTTTGGTGAGTCTGACAACAATAATAATAATAACAAAAATCTGATTGTTTGTCAAATAACACATTCAACGAATGACAATTGCATGTTATTTGGGGTATTGAGTGATAGGACTGTTCTAGCATTTGGCCAGCAGGAGGCTATGGAAAGAAGCCTCTTTAGATGTACGCTACAGCCACAACAGCTTCACACACCCATTCTATATTATTTAATCTGTGGCACAGAGAGGTGGACACTCGTCCAGCACTTGGGAATGTTTGGGTACGGTACATGTCCTGGGCTCTGAGTGTGGGACAATTCACTCCTCCATATTTATGTATGTGTTTGCATTGTATGTTCAGGGAAGCCATAGGGGTATACGTGTATGTATTCAATGTAGGCCTATTCAATCTCTGTAACAATTGAAGCACTCACAAACCTCCCTTGCAGCCTGCTTCTGAAGATGTGCAAACCTGCCATAATATAACCTATCAGTGTCAGAAAGGATAGGAAATTGGACAAATGTGAGATTAAATATTGAACAGTGCATAGTACATCTGCGTACACATTAAGTTCAAACATTGTCTGACAGAGAAGGCCATCATTGATGCTCCAAGGGGAAATATAGCCAGCTATTTTCATCTGGACTAGAATCATATTTACATTATTCAGATTTTCATTCCTTATGTAGATAGGCTAATCCTTATGTGGGACACTGTCAAAGACTTTTTTGGGGGGGCTCAGGCGTCCGTTGCGCAACGGCATCTTAAGCCCATAAATGAATTCGTAATTGGTGGTTGATATGCTGCAATGAATATGCTTCTTAGATAGTCCACTAAAACAAACAAGTAAAAAAGATCCATACAATACGTGTAGTGGCACTGGCTGGTCTGCTACCGCTGAAACGTCACTGACCCATGTAAATATAATGAGAACATAATGCTGTATATGCAGGGGCAGATTATGATTTCATGGCCCCCTGGGCCTGACAACAAGATGGGCCCCCCTCAAAGGGTGTTGCTTGTTTACAAAACAATTCAGGTTTTTATGCCAGTTGTGAGAGTCCATACTATCGGGGGTGGGGTGTTTGTCCCCTGACAAAATTTTAAAATACAGTCGTTAAAAGCTTGATTTTAAACCAGAGTGAGAAAGCAAACATAGGGGCTAGAGCTTCAGGGCCCCCTTGACTCTTTGGGCCCTGGGTCTGGGCCCAGTAGAATCTGCAGTAATCTGTCCCTGTGTATAGCAAGTGTTCAATATGTTACATCATTGCAGTCCTGTTTTTAGTTCACTCAATCTCTCTTTATGTAGTCATATAGGCACTGTTGTGTGTGAAAGAAACACTGACTTAAAACATAGGCATATTCCACTGCATGAATTTTGGTCATATACATTGACTGAATACAATACTGTATGTCATTGGTCATATACTGTATGAATAAACCCCAAAGAAAAAAAGTTATCTTTTGCAACATGCAAGACCAGACCATCATGTCAAGATCTCGAACATTCTTCAAAAGAAATCTTATCTGCTCTGTTGAAACTATATTTTCACAGCCACAGTTTTCCCCACTTTTTTCAATCTGTTTTATCTTGTCCCTTTTCCACCCAGGGGCCTTCAACAAAGACAGATAGCGTATCGTGTGTTGCTTTCCCATGAGAATGGCCTCTTCAGGCTGGTTTTCAAGTGTAAAGAGGATTTGAATATAGACATACCCTAACATAATTACGCCTCCGAAAAGGTCACATGCTATGCCACTATGGTTTGTGGTGCTGGGGTACTTGTTGAGACATGACAGACTGCTGAAAAGTTCAAACTTTATTTGGAAACCGTATCGCAGTAATAATACAGGGCCATACATTTCAGCCAGCAATAACAGCAGCAAATGCCCTGAAATACCCTCAGTCTGATAACACCTGTTATGTTCAAATATGTATGTACATTTATTTTTCATTACAAAATGTAAGTATATAAAAACAGTTCAATTATCTGAAGAAAATGTATGAAATCAATGCTTGTTTAACACAGTAGCCCTTTATACAGAAGTAATACAGCATATGTAACACATGACCATTTGACAGTTTTTGTATTATTTTTTTATATATATTTTTATAACTTTATTTTTATATTTATTTATTTAATCCTTTATGATGGTACTATATGGGCTTGGTCAAATAATTCAGTGTAATAATGTACAAAAAAGTCTAACATAAATGCAGTCACATTCACAGTACAGTCTAATATCAAAGACTCAGATGTGACATGATGGTCTACTGAGCTATCCAGTGGCTGTTATGGCACAGCCGGTGTGTTGGTGAACTCCTCGTCTGGATCGATTGGCTCCCGCATCAAAGACCTTCTCACCTGCACTCCTATGGGTTCAGGAATTAAAAGTAAATTTGTATACAGTACCGGTATATAACCAAGCTTGCAACCAAAGATGGGACCAAGTCACTAATTTGCAAGTCACAAGTAAGTTTCGAGTCATTCCAAACAAGCTTGAGTCAATTCACAAGTTTGGTCAAGACACATTTGACACAAGACACATTTGAAGTCACGTCCAAAAAATATGAATAGAATTATATTGATGAAGTTAAGGGCAAAAATTCCCACATAGGTACATGAAAAGGCTGTCATATATTACTATTGTTCATTGTGCAACTTACCCTGGCTCTCCTGAGATCTCTCCTTAACAGCAGCTGCTTTGGAGAGGGCGGCCATTTTGCAGACACTGATTCGGTCTCTGTTGCTTCCCCCGCCTGAGCTTCCAGTGCTGCGGATGACAGTCGTGTTGACGTTCCTGCTCCCCATGGGTGCAACGCTGCTTATTCGGGTATTTCCAGTACCAGCACTGCTTATCCTTCCACCACTTCCTGCCGAGCTGATTCTATTTCCACTTCCTGCCGAGCTGATTCTATTTCCACTACCTGCTGAACTGATCCTACCCCCACTGCCTGCACTGCTGATCTTCCCGCCACTTCCTGCGTAACTGATTTTATTTCCGCTTCCGGCACTGCTAATTCTATTTCCACTTCCTGCCGAACTGATCCTCCCACCGCTACCGGCACTGCTGATCCTCCCACCGCTGCCTGAGCTACTAATTCGGTTTCCACTTCCTGCACTGCTGATCCTTCCGCTCATTCCGCTTCCATAGACAGTGATCTTATCCCCGCTGCCTCTGCTCCTGGTGCTGATGGTGTAGGGACTGTGCTCAGCGTTGCTGTCGGACGACATGATCCAGACGCCAGTGCCTGCACTGCTAATATACCCTGGCTTGGTGGGACTGCTAATATTACCCATCCCTATGCCACAGCTCATCACCGAATCTGACCCTGTGCTGCCCGTGCTATTCAGTCTTTGTCTCTGTGAACCTGAACTACTGACCACGTTTCTGCCAGGGCTGCCGGTTCTGCGAGCAACTCTTGGGCTGGATGTTGGACTACCCGCTGCAGTGCTAGCACTCTTGGGACTGAGGCTTCTTTGACGAGTCATTCTCGTCTCGCCACCTGGGCTGGGTGTCCTTCGCGCCTGACTGATCCTGGCCTCACGATGGGAACTGCCAATCATGACCTCACTGCTCCTTCCCACGTGGCGTGGCATACTTTCAAACCCTAACCCCTCCAATCCCATTGGCAAGCCAGTTCCTCCTGGCAGTGATTGATCTACGTTAGTATCTTCTGTTTTTGCTGTCTTGCTGGCTGGTTTGGTGGTTTTTGCTGCATCTCCACCTACAAACTTCAGTTCAAACCTGCTCTGTTTTCCGTTGGACAGACGACTACTTCTGCTGGTGATATCGCCTGCATCTGTAGCTGCACTGCCAGCACTAGCTGCAGCATTTGACTCAGCAGAACTCTCTGTGACACTAACTTCCGCTATGCTCTCAAGCACACGGCTTTCAACCACGACCTCACCAAAGCTGCTGCCGGACAGACTGTCTGCAATGCCAGCCACTATTCCTGTTGTCTCAGTCTTACAGATCTCTGGTGCAGTTATTTGAATATCGGCCACATGTTCAACTCCCGATAATGCAATAGCCTTTCCGTCAGTCTTAATATCCAGAGAGCTTTCAGGAGCAGAAATTTCAGCCACAGTCTGGATTTTGGCAGACTCTACCTGTGCCTCAGAAATGGTCGTCTTCATATCAACTGTGCCTTCAGAAATCAGTGTCACGGTAGCATTCTGGACTACACTACCCTCGACCACACTCTTTAAGGGCCCAGTATCTGTTGTATTAACACTTGTGTTAATGTCTGACACATGCAGGGAAAGCTCTGCTTCAGGGGCGACCTGAATAACATTTGCCGTAATGCCTCCTTGAGACGCAGTCACTGATGTACTGACAGAACCAGTCTTGACTGCACATTTTTCAACTTCTGCTACAGGGATACTTTCAGCTGCTGCCGCAATAACTTCTACACTGCTTGTCTCAGTAATCTGTTGTAAGCCTGATGTCTGAACTGTACCTTCAACAACCTCAGTCTTAACAGAAGCTGAAGCTACTCCACTGTTTAGTCGACTTTCCATGGCAGTTGTACCACTATTTAGAAGACTCTCCATAGCGGTTGATCCGACTGCAATTCGAGTGGTGCTAACCTCAGTTACACTCTCAGTAGCTGGTATCTCAACTACACCAATGCCAGAGTCCAACTGAGCAACACCTGCGGTCAAGAGACCACCCACAGTGCTCATGCCAACTTCACTTACAGTGGTCTTGACCTCAATAGTGCTCTCAGGAACTGACACCGTGGCAATGCCAGCTTCAGCTGAAGCTATTCCACTGTTTAGTCGACTTTCCATGGCAGTTGTACCACTATTTAGAAGACTCTCCATAGCGGTTGATCCGACTGCAATTCGAGTGGTGCTAACCTCAGTTACACTCTCAGTAGCTGGTATCTCAACTACACCAATGCCAGAGTCCAACTGAGCAACACCTGCGGTCAAGAGACCACCCACAGTGCTCATGCCAACTTCACTTACAGTGGTCTTGACCTCAATAGTGCTCTCAGGAACTGACACCGTGGCAATTCCAGCCTGAGCAGTAGCAGAGGCGATGCCAGAATTCAAGGCAACAGCCTCAGTCTCAACAACAGCTGTAGCCATTCCACCATTTTTAAGATTTTCCATGGCAATTGTACCACTGTTTAGGAGACTTTCCATTGCAGTTGTGCCAACCACAGATCTAGTGGTTTTTACCTCAGTATGACTTTCTGCTAGACCAATGCCAGTGGCAACACCACTGTTGAGTAAACTCCCCATAGCAGTTTCACCAGAAACTTCTCTTGTCGTTACAACCTCAACACTCCTTACAGGAGCTGATATCTCAACTACGCCACGGTCAATGTGGGATTCAGCAGTGCTGGCAATACCAGAATTCAGAAGACTTTCCATACCACTTTTTCCAACAACCTCTGTTGTAGTCCTGACTTCAACTACACCCTGCTTACTTTCTACAGCACCTGCAGATGCACTGGTGAGACCTTCCACAGCACTTGCACCAATCACACTGGTAGTGGTCTTCACCTCGGTCATGCTTGTAGGAGCTGTTATCTCAATGACCCCTTGAGCAATATTGGCTTCTGCAGCACCAGTTGCAACCCCAGTATGAAGACCTGTACCAATATCAGTTCTAGTTGTTTTCACTTCAACACCACCCCCACCTGTAGTGCTACTCGATACTATACTGCTGATGGTCTGGGACTGAACATTTTTCTCACAGACAGACTCTTCAATTACTTCTGTGTTCACCACAACCTGATCTTGAGGAGCATCCCACGCCATGACCTTTTCAAAAATACTTGTCTTTACTAGCCTCTCTCCTTTGCCGACGCCTGTAATACCTGACCTACTTTCAGCCACAGCCTTCTTTGTCTCAACTACCGTTGCTGCTGGCTTTATTGCAGTAGCTGTAGTAGCAGAAGTTGACTTCTTCAGAGTGTTGTCTGTTACAGCCGTAGTACTTTTAACTTCTACAGTTTCAGTAGAGTAAATACTTTTTGTTGTGGCGGTTTTTGCTTTACTGGTCTGGTCAAACAAACTTTTAGAAACCGGTGCGGTGTTAACATGACTTTCAGTTATAATCTTTTCATTCCTACTGGTAACTGGTCTGCCCTGTTTTGAAATAACAATCTCTTCTTGAACCACCAAAGTACCAGCTGACCCTTCACCCAGGAATCGGCTTTGGTGTATGTCTTTTCTTGAGCTTGCTGTCTGTCCCTCAACACTAGAGTAAATTGCTTTTGCGGAACCTGCACTCTGTTTCTCCTCATGGGTACCATTGGTTAAAGCAGTGTATGTGGTAGTGCTGGTTTTTAAACCAGTATCAATGCTAGACACATGGTTGGATATGACAGCAGCGCTTGAAACATGGTCACTGGAAGAGAGATAGAGAGAAACAAACAATGTTTTAAACATTGATAAAATGACAATTACAGAATATTTATGTACAACTTCATTAGAATTAATTATACTATTAGACATAAAAATCAGATGCAGTATCTGTATACCTCTACTACAGAATAAGATTCAACATCTGTACACCTCCACGATGTGAAATATGACACATATACAGTATGTTAATCTAACTTTACCTGATTCCCCCTCCGTCCAAAATCTTCTTATACTGTGCGATCTCCAGTTCTAGATGAGTCTTGATGTCGAGCAACTCCTGGTAGAGCGCCCCCTGCTGATTGATGTCGGAACGCAGCCTTTGAAGCTCCTCCTCCAGACAGTTCACCTTCATCTGATACTGATGCAGACACAGACTATACCTGGATGTCCTCTCCATCTTGTTTTGCTCCAAGACAGACAACTACAGGGGAAGGAAAAATTGAGAAAAATATAAGAGAAGTTGATATAACAGAGGTGATCTGCGCTAGTATGGCACTCAGGGCTCGAGCCCGCCACCCATCAGTCAACACTCCAGTTCAGGCATGGGTGGCACAGCATGATACCGCTGAGCTTAAGGTGCAGATCGATGGCTCAGCGCTACCAGTACTGTATGAGGCTTCTATGCCGCATTCTGCTAGTTGGCATGCGTTACACTGATGACAGCCAATTAGTATCTCTGAATTTGGAACATCCCTCAACTTGACCTGTCACTGTAGCCAACAGCATCAGAACATAGGAAAAAAAAACAATGGAAAAGTACAAAACACAAGTAATAACACAGTATCATCATTACCATCTCATTACACTCTGATAACAAAATAACCTTAACCTTGACTCCCATGCAAATGTACAGTGTTAATCTTAAAACAGCATGTGAAGGCCCCTTGGACATACAGTTCAGAGGAGTAGATGTGTGCACATCCCACCCGATGGGCCAGGTTCAGGACAATGAGAGTAAATCTAAATGAAAAAGAAATAAAGTCCGCGACACTGCTTGTCTTTGGCTGATGAAGACCTGAAGGTCGAAACGTTGCGCTCTATTAAATAACTCACAGTAGACTCAGTGTCGCGGACTTTATTTATTTTTCTCTTGGACATATAGTACATGGTTCATAACTTTGCTCTGAGGGACGTTTTTTTGCACTGTCATGTGCTTCAGATGGGCCTTTGGTTGAGAAAAATCACTATGACTTGAGGGCAGTCTCATACATCACGGTGTGCAGCTGGACATGTGACGCATGTGGTTTTACCTGTGTGTGCAGTTGTTGAAGTTCAATGGTTAGGTTCTGGAATGTTGTCTTCTTCTCACGCAGGGCGGATGTGTTGGATTCAATCTCTACAGTCTCCTGTACCTCAGTGGTCTTCAACTCAGACATCTTGTCGGAGACAAAAGAAAAACGATCCAGCTATTAGCACATATCACATTACAGGCAATTTTCAAGTAAGGCTTTGCATAGATTAAGTGCATAATGATACCACAGCTCTATAATTTCTGGGTGGTCCTTCGAGTAAAAATATGTAAACAAACCATGCCCCCATTAGAATAGCCAGACTCTAGGATAGGGCTGAACACAAGAATGCTGTGTTACACTGACAAGTGAAGGGTAGTGTGAGCAAAACAACTGCATGTTGAAATTGGCAAGAATCCTCCTTTAAGTCAAGGCACCACTGACATTATGGCCTATATTACATTTACTATGTCCTGTAATAAAGTAATTGAAACTGACTTGGCAGCCAGGTGATGTATTTCATCAAATATGAGAAACACCTCAGATTTCGAACAAAAATAACAATGTACAGTACAATAGCACTACCAGAGAGAACACAAGAAGATAGTCCTGTCTGTCTCCTGCACTACCGTAGTATAGATTAGGATGAACATCATTTAGCATTCAATAGAAATGTATTTGGTATAGGCCTAATCTGTTTTACAAACAGCTTTTGTGAAACACATTTCAACAAACATCAAATAGAGAATATTCACCAGACCTCTAACCCACCTTTTTCTCAAACCATTGCTCCACTTCCTTCTGGTTCTTCTCCACCACTACCATGCACTGCTCTCTGATCTGATTGAGCTCCTGGATCAGATCGACCTGATCTTTGACAGCCAGTTCAACATTTACAGAGCCTGACACTTGGGAGCGAAGCTCTAGAAGTTTCTGTGAGGGGAAATTAATCATGTCAAAAAGATGGTAGGAAGGACATTTAATCAGACAAATGCATTAATCAGACATTTTTCATTTCATTACCATTATATATTTTCATTGCTTTACTTCAGATATAGGACAGTGAGAGAGACAGGAAACAAGGTAGAGAGAAAAATTAGGGTCGCGAAATGACCTGGGCCAGAATTGAATTGGGTCGGGCCCATTTAATATTACTGTATTTAGTACTATTTATTATGCATTGCATAGTGTAGTGATATTTATGGAGGGGGTTTGTGGGGTGAATAAAGAAAATAAAAAAAGTTCTGGTCCTTATATTATTTTCGTATGAATTCATCAGTATGCATGATGAATTTGTGATGAGCAACCTGAATTGCATGCAAAATACCTGTTTTTACCCATTCAGTTCAACCTGACTATCAGTCAACCTGGTACAAGTAAAACCAGGTTGATGTCTTGTAACTACAGAATAAAAGTTGACTAGGTTAATGACTTGTAACTAACGAATACAAGCTGACCATCACTATGTAGCAGGAGGTGCACATAGGAGGAAAATTATAATACTTGCAACACTAGTAGTATGAATAAATGAATGAAAGAATGAGTGAATGAATGAATGATTAATATATCTCTTCACACCGTCATTTTGACTTCCAGCTACATGTCATGAAAAGATATAACAGTAAGGAGACAAGGGGTCCCCAATTGAAGCTAAATATAAGCTAAGGCCCAATGGTACATTACGTAAATAGGTACTGTAGAGATAGAAGGGGGAAAAGATAGTCAGGCATATATGCATATATACAAAGCAATTCTAACAACATGCATTCACTCCAAGCATGCTACAAGGTTTCATAAGACATTTTGCAGTTATGACAGGCAGAAACCATCTAGTAACACACACTCACACATTCACAGACACGCAAATTTGCATACAACACATCAACACACTCACACCCACTTTGTATGATACTACAAAGTTGAAAAACCAAGTAACATCATACCACTAGTGTTAATTACATCTTCTGTATAAGAATACTTCTACTTCCACATTTGTGCTTACATTGCCCACAGGACCCCGGTTCGAATCCGGCTGGGGTCATTTCCCGAGCCTGCCCCATCTTTCTCTCCCAATCATTTCCTGTCTACTTTCACACTGTCCTATAATAATAAAGTCCAACCCCCCCCCCAAAAAATACTTTCAAAAAGAAAACTTCTACTTCATACAACTCTGGAAAATGGGGTTCTCACCTCTTCCCTTTCTGACTGGATGAAAGCCATCTCCTCCTCTTTCTGGCTGATCTCAAACTCCAGTTCGGCATTCTGCGCCTCCGAGTTTCTCTGGATGACCTGCAGGAGAGTGATCTCCGACTCAGAGGACAAGCACACCCGGGCCTCCTCGTCAATCCTGCAAAAGGATTTATAAGGAGGGATTGTATTTTTTTAAAATTATAAACGGTTTACATTTTGACTGAAAATGAACGCTCAGTTTATAACTAACATTATAATATACAACAATCAACTCCATTGATCCCGAACCAGAGGGGTTCAAGATTGACAGGATTGATTTATTGTTATGTATTATAATGTTAATTAGAAACGGTTTACATTTTGACCTAAAATGAATACGTACCACTACTAACATTTATGGGAATGTGAATATTTGCATATTTATTGATATATATGATATCTGTTTATCTCTTCTAAGGAGGAAGAGATGCACCATCACATCATATGTCTTGGTGGATGCTCTGTCACTTAATCTGACTTTGGATACGGGCATTAAGGACAAATGAGAATCTGGATATTGTGTGTTAGTGAAATCTTAGTGTGTGTGTCTGTGTGTGTGTGTGTTTGCGTATGTGTGTGTTTGTGTGTGTGTGTGTGTGTGTGTGTGTGTGTGTGTGTGTGTGTGTCTGTTTGCGTGCGTGCATGCGTGCATACGGTACGTGTGTGTTTGTGTGTGTGTGTGTGTGTGTGTGTGTGTGTGTGTGTGTGTGTGTGTGTGTGTGTGTGTGTGTGTGTGTGTGTGTGTGTGTGTGTGTGTGTGCGTGTTTTCTGTGCACAAGCGTATAAAGAAAGTAAACTCCACAAACTTGAGTTGGTAGTCCATGGATTCATACTGGGCATGTTCGATCTCCAGCTGTAACTGGGCAATAGTACAGAAGAAGTCCTTGATCTGTGTGGGGAAAGAATAACAGCAAATTAGACATTTGGGTGTGGAATGACCATTAATCACAACTAGGCTACAGACAATATAGGAATACATTTTGTTGTGACTTAAAAACCACTCAACCATTCAAAAAGTCAGACATCTGAATATTAATATCAAGATTCAATAATTAAAAAGATCAACATTTTTCCAATTAAGAAATGCCTACATAAATATGCTTTGAAACCCTTATCTGACCAAAGTATCACTGCAGGCCGAAGTGTAACAGTACTCGAGACATTGGTAACATTTAGAAATAACACTGTCTTGAAATCTCTTCATTCTTTCCGAGGTGAAGAAGTACAAAAGCAATCACAAGACTGGGGAGGGAAAGATTGAATACACAGGCAGACTGGCCTACAGATTTTGCATTCAATGTTTTTGTGTAGCTCAGTGTTTCTCAACCTTTTTTAATAAAAAGCCTCCTTGGCCTCATCATAAGCATCCTAACGCCCCCTTGACCTCATCATAAGTATGCAAACGCCCCCCTTAGTATTGGAAAATAAAATAGACTAATGCTCCCCAATGGGAACTAAGCTCCGCCCCCACTCAGCTTTATCCTTCTCAACGACCCCCTTGGGCTCCCTAACGCCACTGTAGTGCCCCTGTTGAGAAACACTGGTGTAGCTCAAAGGAAATGATTGGACATGTTTATAAAGCCTCATGGCTCCGTAGATGATGATTACTAGCAGTCATTTGGATGATTACACATTTTAGGTTGTAGGCTATTCACAACAAAATTGCTTCCAATATCAATTGCCCGCACTCAGTTCAATTCAATTTTGAAAAACAGACAAACGTCTTTTAGAAGTTCAATAAATGGCAAGGTGTGGCCATATGACACCTGGGGATGTACTGTACTGTAGGTGCTGCCTGTCAAAACACATCTCTGATTTCCCTGTCTGACTTGTTTGCTCTGATTTATGTTTTGTGTTTTTTGACCTATCTGAGAGATTAGTGTGTTAAAAAGCCATAACCTTTCCGTAGTACATCCATAATACCAATACACGAAGGGTTTATTTGCAAAACGGTGTATCCACCATTTTTGACTTTTGCATTTTCTTTTTGGAAATGAGTGTCCAGAGGTCCTATCACCTTTGTGTGAATGGTTAGCATTCAAATATTTTGGGAACATGCTTTTTAAACCTATAAAAAAGGAATTTTGCAATGCAATGCAATGGAATGTCCAATACAAAATGTTAATTTCCCAACATTCTACAAAATGGAGATTTTGGACCGTTTTGCAAATAAACCCTTCCCCCCCTTGCATCATATCAATTTTCTATAGGCCTAGACAGGGGTGTTGGTAGACATCTTAGATGTCTTGGAAGTGGTGCAATATTATGCAAAGTAATACCATATTATTAATCCCTTAGCGCAGAGCCTATGCTATAACCTTACTGTCACCAAAATTGTAATGGCTACGTCTTAATCAGTTACTTAATGCTCTCGGTAATGTCAAAGCAATGTTGTTACGATGTAGTTCAGTATTTTAAGCAAATAGTGAATAGGCCTAGACCCGCCGGCGACCCCATCTGCACTAGAAGGCTACGGCCCCCCTGTCAGCGCAATCCCCACACGTGTGCCCCTACCTAGAATACATCTGTCACAGTTGTTAACAGCAACCGTTACATATTGTTTAACCTCGTAGACAGGCTCCACAAATTTCTCTAACATTCATTCTGAATTCTTCCCACATCGGAAGTTATGATAGGCCTAAGCTACAGTTAAGCTATGGTTTAATGTCAGTATAGCAGCACACTGATGGTAGGCTACCTCTTGCCGCAGTTCATTAACAGTCTGTAGTTTGGCCTCATAGCTCTGACGCTCCTCTGGTGACTGCTGGCCCAGGAACTCATGGATCTGTTGCTCAAGTGTCTGGTTGGATTGTTCTAAATTTGATACCTTTCACACACACACACACACACACACACACACACACACACACACACACACACACACACACACACACACACACACACACACAGAGAGAGAGAGAGAGAGAGAGAGAGAGAGAGAGAGAGAGAGAGAGAGAGAGAGAGAGAGAGAGAGAGAGAGAGAGAGAGAGAGAAGTGGAGAGACATGAGACATAATTATGAACCAATTTTAAGTGCAAACATCATGAATTCATTAGTTCACACAAAGCCAGCAAAACTCACAAATACAAAATAGTAAGGTGATGAAAACGCGTCATACAAAAAACTCTCAACAACTGGGCAAGTCGACTGATTTTGTGAACACAACAACATAATTGCTTTGAAGCATATTATGAGCATAATTCTCTTCCATTGCAATAGTTTTAACATTTATCATTTTGGGGCTATCCAAACGAGCGAAACGCACGACTCCTTGTATTAGGCTAATTGTTTTTCATTTGTCCGGTTCTTACCTTGTCCAGGTACGAAGCGAGACGTTCGTTGAGATTTTGCATCTTTAACTTGTCGTTGTCCTCCATCGAGAACTTCTGCACTGAAGCAGCTGCTGGTGCTACTGACGGAATGTGCGCACGAGCCGCGTTGAAAATGCCGCCTCCGGCGTGCCAGTAATGCCGCGACCACCATCCCTGTGGAGAGGAAACCTGGCCCCTGCGCCAGAGTTGGTTGGGAAACATGCTGCTGCTTGCAGGGAGCAGGATAGCAGCTCTTGGGATGCTACAATTGGCTGTGATCGCGGAGCATGGATGGTCGCCCCAGCATTGCGCATGAGATGTCACCTGTACTGGAGTCAGCTCAAAAAAAGCGGATGAGATCGAATGTGTCACCTAATTAAAGCTCAGTTAATCTCTTGAAAATCCGGTTTTTAGTCAACGCTCATAAGTTCATAGATCATTGAGAGCAATGACATTTCAACAACAGGTAGTCTAGGACCTACAAGTTAACCAAGCCCTCCATGTACCCACCCACGCGCAGAGGGTGGGAATTCAGAATCAAGCTACCAGGCATATAATGCTGTTGGCGATGGTTATAGGTTATAGGTTAAAAATTAGCTGCAAATGAAATTAAATAAAACAGAGGTAGGTTAAGACAGCCCTATTGCACATTATTTACATTACAGGTAGCCTGTAAACCTAATTGTTTACCCTAACAGATGGCCTTAACAATGTGTGTAAATACTATAGTAGAAAATACCTGCAAGATTCATAATAAAAAGAGTGCCATTTACTGCTTTGGTTAAACGTGTGACTGATTGACAACCACTCTTAACCACATTGACACGTTAATCACAACATTTTACTTATGCTCTGTAAATAGGTCCATTTGAGGGAAAACGAGTTTTGAGTAGAGTACAGAACTTAGATTCACACGACCTACAGCTTGGGGATATGTAACATTTTCTTGGCATGTCACAGCATATGTAGCATGGCTTTGCAAGTACTAGGCTACTTCAATGCTTTGCAAAAGCATTGCAAAAGTAAGGATTGTCGAGAATAACAAGCAAAAAAACCCAAAATGACAAAATAAATTAGTTGTTTATGAAGTTGACATCCCTTTGACCTTTTTATTGAAATGCAAATGTTAATCAGTAAATCTTCATATGCTCAAAAAACATTTCTCCCATCTCTCATTTTTGATTTAAAAATGACCCCGTTTTGTCACCTTAATGCATATTAACATCACGTGACTAACTCTCATAATCACGTGCCTGACTATAACAATTGCCAGAACTATTACAGCTTTTGGATTCCACACTAAGAGAAGCTCAGGTGGTGTGCCATGAGGATCAGGGACGGGCTAATAAGCCCAGGGACTTCTCAGTGATTTGATAATAAGCATTAATCCTTTATTGATAGAGGACATGTGAGGACAAGGGTGTACTGTAGTTCAGAAAAGAAAACCACTCTCTGGAAACTTGATCTTGCTGCTAACCCGAGAGACGGGATCAGGGATGGGAAAGGTCCAAAAGCGCTATACAAATGCGTTTTAACTTGGACCTGTATCTACTGCCAGATGGTTCCAACAGGTTGTGGCCTGGGTATACCAGGGCCGCTGCTAAGGTTTTGGAGACCCTATGCATAACTGGTCAGGAGACCCCCCTCGTAATTAAATAATAATATAAATAATAATAATACTGTGTAGGGATGCAAACGATTAATCGATTAATCAACTTTAATCGTTCAATGCATTAATCGCTTGAAAAAACATTAATCACAATTAATCGACAATTCAACCTACAAGAGACGCAGGTGAAATGGGCATGTGAAAAGTGTGTGTGAAGGAGTGTGAATAGTGGGAAGATTTAAAACACATTTGAATTAAAGAATTGAAATAGAATTAATTTAAATGTGGTATTTCATCTCAATTTTAATTAAAATTTTTAGATTTAGTAGTTTTTTTCGATTGAGATTTCGGGCGGAAAACGCCGCTTATCAATTAATCGTAAGTCAATCGATAAGGCTATCAACTAATGATTAATGAATTAATCGATAATTTGCATCCCTAATACTGTGTTTTTTTAGTCAATCTCAATTTAGGAAGCCCCTGGTTTTGGGGGGAAAGGTGGTTGAGGCCCTAAGCGCTCTGCTTACTGTGCTTATGCCTAGCGGCGGCCCTGCTGGGTACGATATGTCTCTCAGTATGGAGTTGGCCTCTTTCAGGCAGCAGGTGCCGTACAGGCTAAAGCTAGATTTATGCTTCGGACGCATAGAATCTGCGTCCGTCCGTTTTCTGTCTATGCGAGTCCACGCCCCCCTCTCAGAGGCTCTGCGCCCGTCGTCGAGCGCCTCGAAAAAATTCTAACTACCCGTCGGACGGACGCGGAGTACGCAGACAAGAAGGCGTTGTGATTGGTCGTCTCGCTACTTCCTTGTTCTGTTCTTGTGGCAGCGCAATGCCAGTAGTTTGCGAGAGCAGAGCTGTATTCTGTTAAAAACTTTATTAATGCCTAGTGTTTAAATGTGTGTAAATACACGAAGCTACAAGCTAAGAGACAAACAATACACCAGTTGAACACTCGTGGCACAATGCCTGCGGTTTTACTACCGTACCTCCACCGAATGTAAACACACATCGGCAGAATCAACTGTCTTTACATGCTTGCTGAAAACAGACTGGGTATGTCAAATAATGATACCAGTGCATTGCCTTTGCAATTTGTGTGAAATTACCTAGCTAACCGGGATAGAAAGCAGCATTGCTTAATAATGACCGCAGTGCTTACAATGTAGTGAAAGTAGCCTAATCGCGCAATTTCAAACCTCGGACCTCGCAGAACTCGCAGATGCATGAATACAATGTTGGTTCGTGGCCACTCCCACGCGAGTTTTGACGAGCGCAGTTGCAGAAGTCTAATCTGACCTTAAGAGGGCAGCTTACCATGTTCTGTGCTGCTTTTATCACCCCCTGTAGCTCATATGTAGAGCTGAAAGCCTGTGGGGTGAAACGCTTAGCATTTACAAAACCTGCTTCTGCCCAGTGCATCAGCGTTGTCATGCTGGCTATACAGACAGATGAGTTGTTGTGATTGACCCATCAAAAAATATTTTCGTTTGTTTAGGGTCTATATTACAAAAGGGACAACAATCACTTTAATCAATTGGTTGCAATCGTTGTTGGTTAAATTGTACAATTGGTTAAAATCATACCACCAACAAAGGAGTTTTGTTGCCATTGGAAACTACTGCAACTGTCCTTGACATGGTTGGTCTCCCTCTGTGGTGCATTTTATCACCACTGAAGGAGGTCAAATCAAGGTCAAGAAAAATGATCACATGCCTTTCCAGGGCTGATTACTGTAATGGCTTTTCACATTCCTAATCAAAACCACAATCAGACAGCTGTAACTGATTGAAAATGCGACAAAAAAAGGGTGGGAGAAAATACAAAATATTTTTTTAAAATGTAAGGTCCTGTGCTAGCTCCCAGATATAGAATTGAAGGGATTGTGTCTTGTGTTTGACCTATCTGAAAAACTATCTGATACGTTTAATCTAACGATAAACGAATAAGTCTCTGATATCACAGCTCACTGGTAAAATCAACAGTCAAAACAATGTCTGGCGAAATAGCTTTGAGCTGCTGTTAAGCATTGTTGTTCCTTTATGTTTGTTCATGTTATATGTTCATTTCAGTGGGAGAACAAGTTTGAAGTACATTGCAGAAATAAAAGCCTGCAGTAGTTCTGTCATGAAGACTCAAATGTCATGTGCGCAAGATGATGATTGGACTAACGACAAACAAAGGCTGTGTACCCTCTGTATACCCTCATATGTATAGTATACTATGCACATGCTTAATTAAACACTGAATCTCACCTAAATGTTTAAATGTCATGGATACACTCAGAATTTAAGACAAGATGCATTAAGATGTAGCATATAGTTGTTTATGGAGATGACATCACTTTCATTTATGAAGCCGACATCACTTGGCGTGTGCAGTGGCAAAAGTTGATTAGTGATTCATCTGCAGATGCTCAAAAACAAGTTCTCTCACCATGATATTCAATTGACCCACTTTTGTAAGCTGCGACTGATTTATAATTAGCCCAGTTGAAACTGATTTTGGATGCCACACCCTGACAATCTCAGACAATGTGTTTTAAAATGCCATAAGGGTCGGTGCAATAATGCCATAATTAAACTGTTTTCAAATGCCTTCGCTTTGTGATGTCACTTGTCCTTTATTGTTCTATTGTCCTTTCTGTTGTGTTGTTTTATTACTTCTAATATATCCGCATCAAGAACTTTGGTGAAAAGTAAAAGCTATAGGCTGTCTGCATGTGTACATGCCTCTGTCACACAACAACAAGTTCCAGCGAGACATTGAGCACATGAATCTCTGTAAATCAAAACATTAATCCTCCAGTCTGACAGGTCCCACAGTGCGATGCAGCATGTGAATGAGCGTCTTTGAAGCCTAATATCGTTCTTCCGCTGGCAGTTGAAATGGTGGTGTGATACACCCAGGGCCAGGGTTGGACTGGCCATCTGGCATAGGGGGCATTTCCCGGTGGGCCCTGCACCCTCGTGGGCCCCTATTTTCAGAAAAGTTTTTTTTTTTTTTAAACTGGACTGGAGGAGAAATAGGGCCCGGGCACTTTTGGCTTAAAGGGGCACAATGTAGGATGACATACGTGTAGTTTTTGCGGTGCCCGTGGCATACCTGTCTCAAAATCTACAGTCATGAAAAAATGCTGTTTAAATAAGCTTGCTGTGAGATTGTTTTTCATAACGTAATGCCAGCAGTGGATACAAATCTGAATACGGTATGTAAAGCGATTTTTCGTATGAGAAGTGTTTCCCACGACACTCGTAGCGGGTCGCTCTGCCAAATGTAACATTTGGGGTTCTCTGACAGCGGACTGTGAAAGTGGTCGCGAGAGTCAGTTGACATACTAATGACTCAAATAAGCATTGGCTGACTTGAGACAGTGATTAATTCATCCTACATAGAGCCCCTTTAAAGGTGTGTGTGTGTGGGGGGCTCATAATTAGCGGCACACAACTGACCAGTGGGCCCTGCACCCTCGTGGCCCCCAATTTTCAGAAATATTACAAAAAACTTAATTTTTTACATTTCTGAAAATAGGGGCCCACGAGGGTGTGGGGTGCACCGGGAAATGCCCGCTATGCCAGATGGCCAGTCCTGCCCTGGTGGTGTGATACATCTGTGTACAGGTCATGGTCTAGCTACAACACAACTACACCACACCTGCAAATGTTTCATTCGCTTGTCTTCAGTTCATTGGAGCACGGATGTCTCTAATCTCTTGTAATTGTTTGGAAATGTCAGCATCGGAATGTGACCTTTATGAGATGGATCTGTTTTTAGTCATCAGATTTCAAGCACCACAAGACAAAGACTTTTATACCATTTCTGCTACCACTACGTCTTGAAAAATAATTCAATACATCCTGTAAATCACAGGAAACAAATCAACTTTTTATAAATAATAAATAAATACTGTAGCCTAAATAGTCTGCACTTATTATGACAGAGATAGTTAAGAGTATGACAGGAAACAACAGAAGTGGGCCAGAGAGATGGGGCATGATGGCGAAGGGATATGACCAGGGTGGACTTGAACCTGGGTCCACCCCAAGCCCATTTATTGATGGCTGCCGTAGTGCGCTGCATCAGAGTGCCCCCAACCAATTCCATTTCTTTACTTTTACATCAGCAATCAGGTTGGTTACACCCTGTCTGTATGAGAACCACGAGACTAACCGTCTCAAGATGGTTCACGTGTCCTCTCATAGATACTTTCAGCCTGAGGATTATACTCTGCCCTACATGTACTTCCCACTTCTCCCGTCTGTTTCATGGTTAAAAAAAAAAGTGTCATGCTTATATAAAGCGTCTTAGAGCCACGAAGAACACCTTTCATTGTCAACACTAAAACTGTAAACAGCAGTTAAAACTGGGCAGTGAAAACACCTCGACTGGAAGAGGACCCAGGACCCAGACCTGCAGCTTCATACTAGGAGATGGACTAGTAGGTCAGATCCTTGGGTGAGAATGCATGTTCTCCGCAAGTCTCGGGTAGGGTTGCCAGACCTTGGCTTGCTGACTTTTTAGACTGTAAGTGAAGCAGTGATGGCTGGCGTCTCATTGTCAAAGCCAAATTGCTTTTTTCACAAAGCTAAGATACAGAGAACCAATCCTAATTTCATGCAGCAAGTAAAAGCAATAAGGTGTGAGAAGTGAAATGTGGTCAGCAATAAGTGTCAGTGATGGTTATTAAGTGTGATTTTAATCATTAATAAAGAAGTTTGGACTGTGTGTGTGTGTACATTCTATATACTGTATATTAGGAAATTGCCAAGACAAAGATCTGAAATCAATGCGGGAACATTAAGAACATATAATTAAGAACACAGGACAGTCTGCACAAAAGTTGAGCGCATTTTATCCAGCAACGTCCAATGTCTGTGTAACACTGCCACGTTAAAACCCCAATAAAAATGATCAGAAGCACCTCTTGAAGCAAATTAAAAAATCCGCTCAAAAAGAATGGTGTCATCAACAAGTCTGTACTTTGTTGCAAATGCAAGTGCAAGACAGGTTTTTAGACCTCTTTCAAATGTCAGGTAACACCAGAGGCAAAAATCTCAAACTCCCTTTATCCTTTCTCTAAATGCCACTTTCCCACATGTCAAAACCAGTTCGCCAAAGAATGATAGGCCTTGGCCTAAACATGTTTTGCCTACTGACTATGAATTTGCTCTGAGCCTTCCACTCAGGCAAAAGGTCAATTTTGACAAGCATTAATTCACACTGCACAACACCCTCCATCATCGTCTTACAAAATCCAACTTTTATACTAATTCTTGGAACAACAAAAGGCGGTAAAAGTGAGCCCCATGAGGACCCTATTTTTCTTTGAGAAGTTTAAACTCAAAGGGGTTACTGTAATTCAGTTTGATTTTGACTTTATTTGTCAGAATTACCAGGATTACCTCTCAAGATGAACTTCTATGGATTTTTTCAGTCTGCGTGCGCGTGTGTGTGTGCGTGTGTGTGTGTGTGTGTCTGTGTGTCTGTGTGTGTGTGTGTGTGTGTGTGTGTGTGTGTGTGTGTGTGTGTGTGTGTGTGTGTGTGTGTGTGTGTGTGTGTGTGTGTGTGTGTGTGTGTGTGTGTGTGTGTGTGTGCGCGCGTGCGCGCGTGTGTGCGTGTGTATTCACATGCAAGTAAGTGGGTGTGAGGGATGTGTAAGGGAGGGAGTGTAAGGGAGTGTATGCATGGGATGTTTAGCATGCACACATTATATGCATACTGTATGCATGTACAATACTGCATGTACACGTGCATGTGTGACGTGTGTGTGTGTGTGTGTGTGTGTGTGTGTGTGTGTGTGTGTGTGTGTGTGTGTGTGTGTGTGTGTGTGTGTGTGTGTGTGTGTGTGTGTGTGTGTGTGTGTGTGTGTGTGTGTGTGTCTGTATTCGTGTGTATGCGCAGTTGCGCACGCATGCACATTTGTGCGTGTAGACCTGGACTTGGTGTCTGTGTGTGTAGGTTGGTAAATGGGTGTGTGCATTTGTCTCTGTGTTAAATTTCTGCAGTTCTTCTCTGAAATTAACATTTCGGTTTGGCCGACAAAATAAACACTGTATAACTAGTTCCTGTGATTGAATATGTAAATTTGTCAAAATTATTAGGGTGAACTCTCAGGGTGAACTTTTATGGCGTTTTAGTGGGACATGTGTGTGTGTGCGTAATGTGCATGTGTGTGTGCATGCGTTTACAGTATGTGCGTTCATATGCTTGTGTATATTCACTTATACACAATGTATATGACATGTACGTATTTTTGTAGCCTATGTATATTTATTTATAATAATAATAATAATAATAATAATTGTATTTGTATAGCACTGTGTCATACAAGGCATGTAACTCAAAGTGCTTAACAAATGGGAAAAAACATTGTTAGAGATAGATTTAAAAGGAGAGGTATAGAGGAGAGGCAGAAAAGCAGGAAGGCAGAGGAAGAAGAGATAGACAGAGAATGTAGAGTCATAAGGTCAACGTAGGTTAGGACCAGGATTCTTAGATGTGTAAGGTCCATAGTGGCTGGGCTTATCATAAGTCATAGATAGTCACACAGAGATTGGGCGCTCAGGTGCGGCCCCTGGTGGCATCAGGGGTGAGGAAAAACTCCCTTTCGCTTGATTCATAGTTTGTGAGGGGAAAAAAACTATATATGTGCATGTTGTATATAGTAGTGTGCAAAAGTATTTCCCCTCCTACTTATTTCTTACCTTTTATTGCATCTTTGTCACTCTGAAGCATTTCAGATCAAGGCAATCAAAATGGTAAATAGAGATGACTCTTGAGTCAACACAAAACTGAATGTGTTTTAATTGCTGATTTCATTTGTTATTGGAACAAAGCTATCTGAAAATACATGAACTTATGTGAAAAAAGTAATTGACCCCTAAACAATAACTTGTTGAACCACCCCCAACACCATCAATTTTAGTCAAGGGCTTTGGAGGAATTTTGGCCAACTCTTTGCCCTCTTTTTTCCAAATCAACTGTGGATGGCTTCCACACATGAACACAAATGAATGGTCACAAAGTGATGGCTGGACAACACCATTCACGTGTAGTATTTGTTTTATAGAGAGCAGAATCCATATTTTCTTTATTCATACAAGTAGCTGGTCGCCCAAGTCACGAGGCAGCAAAGCAGCCCCAAATACAACTCCCACCACCAGGTTTCACCTTTGACATAATGTTCTTTTATCAAACTGGTGGTGAGGACATTGGCCTTGAAACTCGACATGCATGCCAGTTTTGCCATGTCTACTTCTTGTGGTTGAGTCATGAAACCTGATGAAGGCCTAGTGCCGAAACGTCAGCACAAAAAGGAAAAGAAAAAAGTGGTGATTTGTGAAGAAGCAGTGTCGTGCTCTTCCTTGAGTTAAACGAAGTGAGTCATGAAACCTGCCATTTATTTTCGGAGGTAACTGTAACATCTCTAGTTGATAAAATATTCTGTGGTCCTTTCTGACCTCTTAGATCCACCGTCACCATGTTCCTGTAGTACGACAGCCACGCTTGGACCTTTCACCAATGCACCATGCTTCAGTGAGAGCCCTTATCCACAAACTCTCACCATGGTTTGCAGACATCTCAATGATTTAGAAATGGCTTTGTAACCTTTTACAGATTGTCAGACGCTCAATTACTTTTTATTATGATCTGCTTCTGAATGTTGATGGAATGCAGCATGATGCCGTGGGCTTAATATGGCTCACAGCATATTGTCAAACAGGTTCTATTAAAATCTAGCCTAGTAAACTATCCCCACCCGCGCCAGCGGCGAAAATGATTTTTGCCTGCGACTGGGTCTAGCCTCTGACAATGCCCAAATGCCCTGAATCTGGCAAACCAATCACAACACCGGAGATTTGTTTTGAATCTTTGGATGCAAATCGGATGGGGTTCTCAGGGAGTGACGACAAAGTGGCCAATAGGCACAGACACAATTTGAAAAACAACGGGTTGTTCCCATCAACAACCTTCCGATGCCTCATTGATCGGGGCCAGACTAAAAATTCACATTTAATCTCACATTTCGTCTGGCTTGTCAGGATTATTAAAATTGTCTCTTGATTTGAAATGTCGGGTAGCAATCAGACCTGCAGTAGCTGTGAAATATAACACAGTTATCCACAATACTATGATTCATCATAGTTACCTCATCATTTAACAAGGGGACAATTATTTTTCACTGCAGGCTTGAGCAGGTTTGGATGGCATCTTCTCTTAACAAAGGACATAATCCATAGAGGTAGAAAATAACACTAGAGAGGACCCCGCCCCCCTTTTTACGGCAATTTCTAGCGGCCATTATCTGTAGGTAGATCAGAGAAATGGAAATGAACAGAGAAGTGGGCTCACCTCTGTCAAAAATGACTTAATCATGTGAAAATGTCCATCAACACACTATACAAGGACAATAGTTGAAGTGTGTTGCTAACTATGTTCATAAAATATATTATTTGATTTTTAAATGTGTTTTATCGACTCATATGATTTAAGTAGATATTTAGCCTGACATTTCAAATCTGGTCTTTGATTAAAGTGTTACTTCATATTTACATAGTTTTAGTTAATTTCTTGACAGGGGTGGGCGTGTTCTCCATTGACTTGCATTGCCTGAAAGTACCTACACTACCTACGGAAGTTGGGAAGCTCCAGCTGTCATTTCCCAGTGCTGTCGCAAATTGCTATGTCCTCTCTAGTGTTATTTTCTACCTCTATGACATTATCACCTAAAAACTGCATTTTATGTTTACTTGGGTTATTCTTGTTGAATATTTAAATTTGTTTGATTATTTGAAAAACTTAAACATGCATAAAAGAAAAAAAACAAATGTGCAAATACTTTTGCACATCACTATAGGTGGGTAAATGCATGTGTGTGTGTGTGTGTGTGTGTGTGTGTGTGTGTGTGTGTGTGTGTGTGTGTGTGTGTGTGTGTGTGTGTGTGTGTGTGTGTGTGTGTGTGTGTGTGTGTGTGTGTGTGTGTGTGTGTGTGTGTGTGTACGTAGGCTACGTCTCTGTGTTACTGTAGGCTATGTGCAATTGCCTGCGAGCAGTTCGAGCCCATGTGCACATGTCTTCAAGTTGGTACATTTCTCTTCATGTTAAGATTAAGTATGTGGTTTGGGAAGCAAAATAGCTGTCTTTCTGTAACTGAATACTTTGTAAATGTCTCCATCTAAGTAACAAGCTGCTTACCTCAACCTGTTTACTAATGGAGTTCTGCATCAATCCCAAGTTGAAAGCACTAGTAGCCTAATTCAGAAATACACACTGTAAAAGAATGTGTAATAGTGTTAAGTAAGCAAAAATATATCAAGTAGATGACAGTTTAAAACACGTCAACCTGCCTCTCTCAGTTGTTTGTAGAGCCTCAGGTAAACTTCAATTAAGCTACGCTGTGTAGACTTGCCCTTGCGTTGTGTACTTCCATTTTAGGCCATTGTGAAAGTCACCTCTGAAACCTTGAATTCATCGCCCCCTGCTGGGAAAAGACTGCAATTGTGTATTTTTAGGCTACATTCATTATCCAAACTCCCATCCTCGACCTCCGCTTGTGGCCTTGCGCTTTGTTGACGCCCCGCATGGAGGAAACAATGATTTCCCCATTGGCAGCCTATAGCCACAATCATTTTGGGTGACTTTTCCCTATTCAACATCCTGATTGCAAATGAGGAAAAGGACCATTGAATTGCCTTTGAATTTACCAAGCCTTAGTTTCATCATAATCTGGAGCAGCTATACGGGAGACATTATGTGATCTGATGACATTATTGTGGTCTGCAGCCCTTGGTAACATGCAAACCAACAGCAAACATTTTCTTACTGACCCACATAGTGCTGTGTGGTCTCTGCATGCCTCTAAGACAGAAGGTATGACTTGAGAATTCACAGTGGTTGCACTTTTTAGACGTCTAGACTAGAAAAGGTGTTAGCTTTGAGTTTTCTTTTCTAATTATTGTTTAACAATTAGCCTACCTTCATTTAGGCCTACTAATGTACAGTCTGTGTAAGAAAGCAAAATTCAATGTGGACAAAACCATGAAGACACTTTTGAAAGCGAAAGAAAGCCCATTGGGAAACTCCAACTCCCATTGTCATTGTGACACAGCACTCCACAGCACACAAGTGAACACTGCACACAACGAAATTGCATTTATGCCTCACCCGTGCAAGGGGGCAGCCCTCAGTGGCGCCCCATGGGGAGCAGTGCGGTGGGACGGTACCATTCTCAGGGTACCTCAGTCATGGAGGAGGATGGGGGAGAGCACTGGTAGATTACTCCCCCCACCAACCTGGCGGGTCGGGAGTCGAACCGGCAACCTCTGGGATGCAAGTCTGACGCCCTAATAACCGCTCACCCATGACTGCCCTAATGACTTTTTATAGGCCCAACATTGAACGTGTTTTATCCTGAATGTGTTTTATCCTCTATATCTTGGTTTAATAACCTCAGTGTGAAAATTATTTTTAATTATTATTACTTATTATTATTATTTTTATTTTAATAATTATTATTATTTCTAATACTATTTTCTATACATCCCCTTTTACGGCCATCGTCAAGGTCTGTTAGCCTGTGCCTCACTGGGCTATGTAAAATAATAACTCAACATAATAATGGAGATGCCTCAGATCATTATAATGCAGTTCTTAGCTAATATGAATATTGCTAATCTTATATTTGAGGGATTTTGAATACATTAGTTATTCAAATTATTTTAATATTTATTTCGTTTTGCTATGCTTTTCCTGCCATCCTGCCACGGCCCCCCTAACACCCTCTTGTGGCTCCCCAGGGGTCCCCGGACCCCACTTTGAAAACCACTGCCTTGTGAGGTGGAAATACCAAGGCTAAAGATCCGGTCCAAATGAAGAGAGTCGTACCAAAGAAAGTGGATCTAAGAAGAAGCGTCATTTTGTTTCTTTTCCGGTATCCACTTTATGTCGGGTGAACGCCCCCTTAGGAGACCTTCGGTTAGGAGACCTTCGGAGTCCTGAGGTTGAGAATAAATCAAGCCCCCTTAGCGCTGTAGATGGCGGTAGCGCACGTCTTGAGCAAACACCTCAAAAATAGAAGAAGAAGGAGGGGACAACGCCCCCTTAGGAGACCCAACTTGAGCCCACGCTTTTGCATTGAGTGGGCGTGGTTTGCATTATCTTTCTCTTATTCTCTTCTCGTACATCATATGCCATAAACATCTTAACTGCATACAAAGCTGATACACACAGCACAGCAACGACACCTGATTTCAAAATATATCTTTATTAGATATACACATAAAAAACAAGCAGATGATTTTTCCCTTCAATATTAAAAATGCTACGAATTGACTAATTCATAATTGTGGTGCTTTTAAAAAATATAAAATGACAAAAGACTCTTCAATACACAGTCACAGTAGCTCCTTCGCTCAAAGTATCCCTTAGTTCATGGCAAATAAATCTGACAGATTTACAGATCTTCAGATTTACAGATGAATTTACAGTGAATGTGTGTGTGTGTGTGTGTGTGTGTGTGTGTGTGTGTGTGTGTGTGTGTGTGTGTGTGTGTGTGTGTGTGTGTGTGTGTGTGTGTGTGTGTGTGTGTGTGTGTGTGTGTGTGTGTGTGTGTGTGTGTGTGTGTGTGTGTGTGTGTGTGCGCATGTGTGTGCATGTGCATGTGTATGTGCGTGTGTGTGTGTGTGTTTCCATCATCACGTCTCGACCTGGTTGGCAGCCGACAGCAGGGAGGAGAAGAGGGAGTCGGGCCGCTGCATCAGTACTTCTGGAGAATCCAGCTCTGCAACCTGAGACAGAAACACACACAAACAAACACGCACGCACGCACACACAAATACACACACACACACCAATATGAAATTATTACCTATGTGAGCTTCCATAGGGTCAGTGTGATTGCATGACCACCACTCAAGTTGTGGGTGTGCTCGGACTGCTCTTTGGTGTAGCAGTCAACACACATTTGGTACCGCAGGGGTCAGGGTTGGAAGATGGACAGGACAACTCAACTTGGTCTTTGGGAGAATAATGGGGTAATGTCTGGCGAAATAGTAAAATGGTTATGATTACATATAGTAAACTTAAACAGAAGGCTTAAGTCAGAGGGTGTCTGAGGTCGATCCTCCACCTTCATGTATGCTACAGTTGCAGGAAAGAAGACAATACAAAATGTACTTTGAAGGACTCCAGGAATCACAAAACTGGCTTATTCTCTATATATTCACTATATTTACAGACATTCTGCATTTCCCAGATCTCTGCCCCTATAATGCCTTCAAATTGTTCAAGATTCCTATGTATGCTTTCATGTTTTAGGTAAAACAGGATGTATATGAACGGTTTTCTGATCCGCCCAACTCGCATTGAATTGCCTCTTCCCTCATCCTCCAAAACGTCTGAATTTCAGACGTTGTCCAGGTGTTTGTTTTCACCATTTTAAAGTTAATAATCAAGAGAAATGCAGATATGCGATTCTACATCAGCCTGTTAGTTATGTCAGTTGGTATTTTGAAGTTAATCGCGAGAGCACTGCTTATATTTAGGGACAAACGCACATACAGTGCCTCCCAAAAGTACACACCTCTGTTCAAATTCCAGGTTTTTGTTGCGTAAAAAAATGACAGAAAGACAAATAATTTCACAACTTTTCCCACTTAAATATATTATCCTGCACAAAAAAACTATCTAAAAACTATTATCCTGCACAATGCAATTGAAAAACAAACTCAAAGCTTTAAAAGGAAAGAATAGAAAATAAAAAAACTTCAATTAACATGGTTGCATAAAAAATATGCACAACCTTAAACTAATACCTTGTTGCAGCCCCTTTGGCTTCTAATACAGCACTCAGTCTTTTTTGGGTCAGAGCTGTGAATTTATTTGTCTTTGTCATTTTTTTTACATCACAAAAACATAATATTTGAACAGGGGTGTGTAGACTTTTGGGAGCCACTGTAATCGCTGAACCATCTCAAGGGTGCCATTAAACACTACGGTTTTGTACACTAAATTGAGTACGTTTAAGAAGATCTTGCCATGGAAACGCACACAATAGCAAACCGAACTGAACCGTACTGTACCATACGGCTTGGTGGTGTAAATATGGAGATTATTGAATGACTCAGATTACACTGTTGATGCTATCTCAAGGAGAGTTTGGGCCTGTTTGTGCTAGCTCACCCCCACTAAAGATGTGGCACCCCCTGAAGTGCCACTGGCCCTAGCAAGACAAAGGACACTTTTGGGGTGGGGGGTTGCAGTATATAATCTCACTTCAGAGATTCATCTGGGAGTCTCTTTCCATCTCTGAAGGGGCTCCAATCTCTGTCTTTCTCTCCCTCTCTCCTTCTCTCTCTCTGTCTATCTATCTTGGGTAAACTGTATTTGATTTCACTGTATCCTATGTAACCTACAGTAGCCTTGAGTTAAATGTAATGTTACCTTGCAGTCGATAATTAAATTGTCATATAACATTCATTCATTTGCATCTCCTCATCTGTATCATGCCATTTGCCTTTCCTGTGTCTTAAGTTAACACTGCTTCTGTTTCAAATGCCCACTCCTGGCCGTCGTTGGTTAGGAATAAAGTGGAGGGAAAAGTTATACACTTTTACAGTGGAAACGGACCTCAGTACTCTGACTGACTGGGAAATAGGGTCCAATGTCAAAAATCCCGTAGTGTCTCTTTAAGAGCTTCAAAAAAGATCTATTGTTCACATTTGAGTGTACACCCTTATTACACCCTTAGTATTTGCCTGGGACAAAATTGACCCAGAGGGCCAAAAGACTATAAGGGTAAAGCATTTTTGCTCATAACATCCACGTGTGTGTGAATACCTGTCCATTGTCCATGACCAGTATTCGGTCGCTGTGTAGTACGGTGTTGAGGCGGTGAGCTATGGTGAGCACGGTGCAGTCTCTGAAGGCCTCTCGTATCGTCTGCTGCACCAGAGAGTCTGTCTCCGAGTCGATGGAGGCTGTCGCTTCATCCAACAAGATGATCTACAGAGACAACAGGATGGTCTGATTTTAGTGTGTGTGTGTGTGTGTGTGTGTGTGTGTGTGTGTGTGTGTGTGTGTGTGTGTGTGTGTGTGTGTGTGTGTGTGTGTGTGTGTGTCCGTGCGGGCGCCTGAGTCCGCGTGTCCATGTCTGTGTGAGAGTGAAAGAGAGAGAGACAGAGAGAGAGAGAGAGAGAGAGAGAGAGAGAGAGAGAGAGAGAGAGAGAGAGAGAGAGAGAGAGAGAGAGAGAGACACAGACAGACAGACAGACAGAGAGAGAGAGAGATCCTGTCTCAAGAGTCTATGAGGGCGGGCGCTTAATCCAATAAAATGATCTTCAGAGTGTGTGTGCGTGAGTGTGCTAGTTACCCTTGAGTTCCTCAACAGCGCTCTGGCCATGCACATGAGTTGTCTCTCCCCCACTGAAAAGTTCTCTCCATTCTCCACCACTGGAGCCTGCAACCGCTCTGGCAGTCTGGCAATCTGGCACGCACGCACGCACACACGCACAGACACAGCGATGATTACGTGGTAGATCTACTGCATGTGTGAGTCTTGAATGCAGCGCATCCTTTTTTTCTTTGAACTATACTGTAAAATCAGTGCATCAATTCACAGATGGATTTCTGATGTGTATAGGCTACATATTATTCATACCTTGGTTGTAGGTGCATGCATTTGTCATCTTTCATATTCTATATGAACTACTTTCACATTTCATATAAACTGCTGTATGTGTGATATCAGTGTGATGTCATCAGGGGGTGTGGTCATACATACCGATTGCTTCATGTAGGTGTTCTCCAGAGCCAACCAGATCTGCTCATCGCTGTACTTGTCAAAGGGGTCCAGATTATACCTAAACACACAGACACAGACACAGACACACACACAGTGTCCCCAGGTTTGACCACATCAAATTTAAGACATTTTTTAGACCTATTTTAGACCACAAAAACTGAAAATTTAGACCAGCATCGCTCCCATTCCCAGTTCCCGAGCCGGGGTCACGAAAAGATAAAAGGAAGAGAAAGGAACGGAAAGAAAAAGTCATAATTGTATTATATTCCAGTCATATTACAGCAACGCTGGAGTGAAATTGGTTAGGGGGGCATATTTTTTCCAAGACAGAGCTTAGGGGACATATTAGGCAACACACCCAACCTAAAAATATTTCAACACATAGTAGGCCCTAATATGCCATTAGTTATATGCTGTAGACAAAAATACCAGTACCTCGCCTCACAATGAGACATATAATTTCATAGTAGCCTAATCTAAAGAAATGTGCCCTTTGAAAACATGATATTTCTGCCATCCATGCAAGTCTACACTTGCCAAAACATCTATAAATAACATATGCAGGCAAATTGTAAATTTATTACCGCTGGGCACGGTCTATATTGCTGGCTGTCATTCAAGGTGGACGTAAATCAATCCACACAATTCAGCCTTCCGGGACTACGCTATAAATTTGGCTCAACGTGGTTTAAATGCCCAATTTTCCATGATGACGCAAATATCCTCAACAACCAATCTTAAGGTACAAACAATCCTCCCCTGACCAGCTGCCTCACGCCTTCACAGAACCAAAAAGCCAGGAGAGCCTTGGTTTGAGCTTTTGAAGCTCGCTCACATTTTCCAAATTGAAGTGAAAGTGAAAGCCCATTGGGAGATCCCTCCAGCTCCCATTGTCATTGTGACACAGCACTCCACAGCACACAAGTGAACACTGCGCACTACACACAACAAAATTGCATTTATGCCTCACCCGTGCAAGGGGGTAGCCCTCAGTGGCGCCGTTGGGGAGCAGGGACACAAGTCTGACGCCCTAACCACTGACACATAACTGCCCATTTAATATTCATGCTTGATAGTCACGTTTCATACATTGCATTTCGCAGCAGACCAGTCGGGGACAAAAAAGACAAAATAAATTTTAGACCTTTATTAAACATTTTAGTCATGGGACAAATATTTTAGACCTTTTTTAGGCCTAGAAAAGGGGATAAAAAATTAAAGACTATTTTTTAAAAACTTTTTAGACCGCACTGCTACACTGCGACACACAGTGCCAGTGAAGAGCGTGGGGTCCTGTGACGCGTGTGTGTGTGTGTGTGTGTGTGTGTGTGTGTGTGTGCGTGTGCGTGTGCGTGTGCGCGTGTACCTGACAGTGCCAGTGAAGAGCGTGGGGTCCTGAGGGATGATTGACAGCTGGCTCCTGAGCTGCTGGAGGCCGACGCTGCTGCAGTCCACACCGTCAATCACCACAGCTCCCCCTGCAGGCTCACACAGCCGGAACAGGGCCACGCCAAGAGACGACTTGCCTACACACACACACACACACACACACACACACACACACACACACACACACACACACACACACACACACACACACACACACACACGCGCACATACACACATGCACTCCTTATTGGTCAGAATAATCACTTGCATGCTTAAGGAAGTCTAGGAAGTGTGTGTGTGTGTGTGTGTGTGTGTGTGTGTGTGTGTGTGTGTGTGTGTGTGTGTGTGTGTGTGTGCGCGTGACTGTGTGAGTGTGTGCGTGCGTGTGTGTTGTGCGTGTCTCTTTGTGTGTGAGTACCAGATCCGGTGCGTCCCACGATGCCGAGCTTCTCTCTGGCCCTGATTGACAGGTTCATCTGCTTGAGGATGATGGGCGTGTCGTCACGGTAACGCATGCTGTAGTCACGGAAGTTGATTTGTCCCTGCTGAGGCCAACCCTCTGGAAGACACACCCCCTTCACAAGCCTCGCAGCCTCCGACACACACCCCTACAAAGACAGACAGACAGACAGACAGACAGACAGACAGACAGACACGCACGCATGCATCAGATCAGATTCCATCAGATATCCCAGTTGTTGGCATTGTTTTTACACTACATTTTGCTGTGTTAATTCACATAGAAGGACCAACTAGAAAAGTGTTACATTTGGCTCTGCAAGTGTTGAATCATCACGGCAAAATGTATGTACTGTACTGTGCGGATACAGTGTGGTGTTTTTGCATAATGTATGTACTGTGCTGTGCCTATACAGTGTGGTGTACTATGCTGTGCGTATACAGTGTGGTGTACTGTACTGTGCGTATACAGTGTGGTGTACTGTGCTGTGTGTATACAGTGTGGTGTTTGTGCATAATGTATGTACTATGCTGTGCGTATACAGTGTGGTGTTTGTGCATAATGGGGTTCTTTATTCAGTCCCTCCAGGACGTATACAGTGTGGTGTTTGTGCATAATGGGGTTCTTCATTGCTAAATGTATGTACTGTGCTGTGCGTATACAGTGTGGTGTTTTTGCATAATGGAGTTCTTTATTGCATGTGCACACACATGAGTATCAGTGTGTTTGAGCATTAAAGTGGAAGTCTGTGCTTTCAGTAATATTACCTTGAACTAGCCTGATTATCATTGACTTTCAAATCTCTTCGAGATTTGGTCTGACCAAGAGCATAACAATTAATGTTTCCAAAACGGCATGGTTGACCCGCCTTTACATTGCTCTTGGCCTGACTAGAAGCAACGCAGAAGGCGTTGCGTCCCTAGGAGGGCGTGGCCTGCCTAACCTTGAACTGTCATGGGATTCCAAAAGTAGTGCCTGAAATAGGCCATTACGGAAAAAAGAGGAGTTCTCTAGCTCCCGCCAAAGCCTGTGTTCTGTCAGAGCTCTGTTGATTGGCTTGGTTAGGTTGAGGGTGTGGGGAGCTGCCCAATCAGAGCTCTCTTGCTTGGCTTGGTTAGGTTGAGGGTGTGGCTAGCTGCCCAATCACACGAGATCGCTGGCATTTTGTAAGACAAGACAGGAAGTTGAATATTTCTTTATTTTTCCGCTAAAATTGGGAATTGCGTGTATTTAGCGACTGCAGATTAAGCGGTTTTCAACTATGTGTGTTCTGATAATTTGTGAACAAATTCCAAAATCCCAGAATCCAGGCTTTACGTGTATCAACAAGAAAACTTGCAGACGGCAGCGGTAACATGATGCATACCGAGTATACTCCGGTTGGCAGGCCGCATGTGAGTCAGTGATCAATGTTGTCTACTAACGAACAGATTCGAATTTGGAGGCTACGCTTTCAAGATGGCCTACTTCCAAGATGGACGTTTTGTTGTTTGCACCATTTTTTGGTTGTGCAATAGCCAGTATAATTGGTAATGAGTCTATGGCTCAGATACAGTAAGATGTAGGAAGCAGAGGAGGGCACAGGCGGAGGCATCACAATCAACGTTTTGGTGACAAGCTCTACCTGTACTGTACCTCTACCTCATTTAGTACAGCATTCTGTGTGCACCCGCACGTGTGTGTATGTTTGTGCGTTGCGTTCCCGTGTGTGTGTTTGCGTGTGTGTGTGTTTGTTACCGTGATGTACTCCAGCAGTCTCTCCACAGATGTGAATTTGGCTTCCACCTCCGAAGATTGCTGTATCGAATACGCCAACGACTTGGTTAGCTGGAGATGAAAAGAGGGTTAATGGTGTCCTCAGGCGTGAGCATGAACAGGTATAGGTACTAGTAGTAACAATGCATTATTTTGAGACCTTGGATAAATACAGTATATGCAGATACTTTTTGAAAACGGATATGTTTCTATCTGTTAAAATGTTTTACCCTGTTTACACGACATGTGGATAAAATAAATCTGCATTGTTATATCAAGACAAATGGCAGTGTAATGCGGAATGTCTTATCATGGAATTGCCCGTTTATCAGCACATCATTTTCAGAAACAGACAAGTATCTTACTTCATTCTTACAAATACTCATTATAAATATCCTCTTAAATCTCCAGTTTTAGAAAGAACAATTTTAGGGAGCTAAAACTGTTGAAAAGTTTACATGGCATGTGGATAAAATAAATCTGCATTGTATGTGGAATGTCTCATCATGGAATTGCCTGTTTATCAGCCCATCATTACATCCTTACATCCTTCTTACACATATCCATCTTGGGTGCATATCTTAAAAATATCCTCTTAAATATCCAGTTTTAGAAAGATCAGTTTTAGGGAGCTAAAACTGTTGACAAGTAAACAAAAGGCCCGCAGAGATAAGGTACGCTTTTACAAAAATGTTTATATACTTTACATGTAAAATGCTGCTAAGGTGTTTGTTTCTCGAACGCGTAGTTGCTAACCTATTAGCAACTTGGGTAGTTGCCAATGGGAAATAGTTAGCAACTATGGTTTCGAGAAACGCAGCCAAGGACCCCTCTTTACTTCTCCTTTAAAATCAATCTTTAACATTGATGTTTTTTCCCATTTGTTAAGCACTTTGAGTTGCATGCCTTGTATGATACAGTGCTATACAAATACAATTATTATTATTATTATTATTATTATTATTATTATGTAAACAGGGTCTGAATTATTAAGTAGGCCTATTAATTCCTCAACTGTACAATGCAGCATAAGTAGACTCTTCCTGGAGGCATTAGGTGTTAGGCCGAATTCACACCAAGGCGTCACGGAAAGGAAGCGAGACGATTGAGGTCTTTCCGTCTTTCCGTCTTTCGCCCGGTGTGTTCTACTCTGCCTTTGCGCGGCCAGTCCAGTTCAAAATCCCCCCCACTGCCAAAGCTATCGTGCTACTTTGGCATTCATTTGAACGAGGCACTGCCGGTCGCTGCCGTCCAAAATCTGCTCGAGTTCTATTTTCCAAATTCAGCGCGGAGCGGAACCGGCTCCCGCGCTGCTAACGGCCGACTAACGTCCGACTAACGTCCGACTAACGCCAGTTGGTGTGGAAGGACAGATTTGTTGTATTTTCGCCACCGCCAGTAAAAAACGATTCCGTCCCGCGCCGCTTCACCGCGTTGGTGTGAAAGCGGCCTTATAGGTCACAACAATGTATTATTATGAATTGTTAATAATGAATGGCTCACATTAATAGTGTAAGTGAGGGCTAAACCCTTCATAGAGGCGTTAATGGTGTCGTTGGGCGTGAGCATGGTGAACAGCGCCACTATGAAGATGTTGAGGGCCGACTGCAAGCCCACGAAGTTGCACAGCAGCCGTGTACTGGAGTTCCACAAGAGGTAGAGGTTGGAGTTGGTGTCTGTCATGTCCCTGAACCTGCAGAGAGAGAGAGAGAGAGAGAGAGAGAGAGAGAGAGAGAGAGAGAGGGAGAGAGAGAGAGCTGTTATTGTGTCATACATGCATATACGTACATCATACTGTAAACTGCTCTCTCTTTCTATAAGTGAGTATGGGGTTGAGGCTGTGTGAGTGTGCTTGCGTATGTGTGCTTGCGTATGTGTGCTTGCATGTGCGTGAGTGCGTGAGTGCGTGCGTGCGTGTGTGTGTGTGTGTGTGTGTGTGTGTGTGTGTGTGTGTGTGTGTGTGTGTGTGTGTGTGTGTGTGTGTGTGTGTGTGTGTGTGTGCAGGGGCTGTCATAGGGGCGGCACTCGAAAAGGGGTGGCCCATTGCAAAACCCCGCCCCCATTGTGAAACCCAGCCCCCAACCGGTATTGAAAAAATAAGCCTAATATGTAAACGTATTTGTCAAAGTTTGCCAAAGTTTAAACCAAACATTTTCTTAATCCCAATAGAATGTCTCTGCTTAAACCACGTCACTGCTTTGAACTCGCCTCTCCCCAGGGCCATTGGAGCTGCTCAAAGTCGATTGCTTCCCAACAACGTGGGTGGAGTTCCCGACTTCTACGGAGCAAAACGATATTTGTATGGCTCCTGGCCTGAATGTGCATGTGTGTGCGGATGTGTGTGTGTGTGTGCGAGTGTGTTGCCGTACATGTGTATGTACTGGTCCCTCTTGTCGTAGGCGTGTATGGTGCTGAGGCCTTGTATGACAGAGGTGGTCAAAGAGATCCAGGGAGAGCGGCTCACATTCTCCTCCCGCTTCAGCACACGGATGCCCCTCTGGAAAATACTACACACAAAACACACACACACACACACACACACACCAGGGCTTAACACTAACACACGCCAGGTAGCCAAATGCGGGTGAATATCGGCGTTGGCTAGTAGATACCGAAGGTTCACTAGCCATTCTGGCGGGTCCGTTACTATTCTGAATGATGAGGCACCGCATTTTGTTTTTGTTTTTTTCCTCGGACCGTCTTTGCTACAAAAGCAATACAATGCGATTTCGCGAGCCTACAATACCCATGAAGCACATGTGTCACGTGTCACCTGTGTGTCACGCATGCCAAGAATCTGATAGAGCGACTAGTTTTGCGAAGAGGAGTGGCAACGAGCTAGGCATATCAGCGTGCGTTTGGAAATGTCACTGAAAACCTTGTCGTGAAAATAAAGTAGCGAAGTTCATCTCAACTGACGTGTTTTGCGATCTCTCATTAGTTCAATACTTAGTAGTAGTGGCTATTACAATGACCAAGGCGAGAGGAAAACACGCCAGCCTGTCTTGTGAAAGTCTCCAGACTAAAGCGCAGTGATAAGACAAGGACACATGCGGTATTAATAATGTTCGGTTTAATCTTTTTTCTGATTTGCCTGTATGTCTTCATACCTTAATATTCCTCCATGTTTCTTGTGCTCTCCCCGACTGTCAAACCGGGCTTAAACAACGAGCAGTAGCCTACTGTAGCCTTCCAGACTGCACTAAAGCACGTCCCTTGCCCGTTTCACCTTGCGTCCGTTTATTTAAACAACTCAATATTAAACTAAATGAAAGGAAGTCGTAGCCCCTTCTGTAGGCCTAGTTACCGCGTCTGTGTGCGCTTTTTAGTGGATACTATAAGAAAATATTCCAGAAGAGGTGTTATTCCACATCCATGACCGAGGAGAGGCGAACTTGGCAATGACTTTTGCTATCTACTTTGCGCATCAATTTGGACGGCAACCTCCACAGATTGGCCTATATGATATGAAGAAAGTGCCTTTCAGATCAAAGGCGAAAATATTTTGCTCTCGTGTAGCTTACATTTGTGCCCTTCCACAACACTGTGCTTGGTGTTTCTGCATGGTCAATATAGCCTATGCCGGCCCATTCCTCAGATCAGTAAATCTGTTCTTTCCATAGCATGCATGCATGGACCAGTTAATAGGCCTAACAATTACAGGCTAATTATTAAGCCCTATATTATATTATATTATATTATATTATATTATATTATATTATATTATATTATATTATATTATATTATATTATATTATATTATGTTAGCCTACATTACATTATTACAGCCTATTATATAATTCTTTAAAGCTGCTATGATGGTTAAGAAAATTATGGCTAGTAAAAAGGCCCAATGGCTAGTGAGTCAGGAAAACCACTAGACAAAATGGCTGGTAAGCGAAAAAGTTAGTGTCAAGCACTGACAGACAGACAGACACAGACACAGACACAGACACAGACACAGACACAGACACAGACACAGACACACACACACACACACACACACACACACACGCAATTACACACACACACACACACACACAAACACACACACACACACTTACTAGAGAAAGAGTGTGAGCATGAGGCCTAGGAGGGCAACGACGAGGAGCATCATTGGGAAGACGGCTACGATGGTGATGAGGATGGAGGTGATGATCAGACCGCACTGGAGGAAGACCTCCATCTTGAGGGGCAGCCCCCCGTCCAGCTCCTCTTGGTCCTTAGAGAAGCGGTTCACCAGACGGCCGGTGGGGGTGGTGTCGAAGAAGCTCATCGGACTGAACAAGATCTGGAGTAGAGTGGAGTGTAGCGGGACAGCATAGAGGCAGACGTTTCAGGATCCATGTTCAGTTTCTGTTTGCTGGTAAACGGTTTACCGCACACTTGTTTGACTTTGTTCATTTATTATTTATGGCGCAAACAGAACTTTTTTTTCGCCTGAACCTGATTCAAACCTGATGACACAAAGAGGCGGAACGCGTTGTTCACTCTGAATACATGAACCAAGTCAAACAGGTGTGTGGTAAGCTTTTTCTTTGATAGGGTAGAAGAGGACTGAGTAGAATAGAGAGAAGGGTTGAGTAGAGGAGAGTATAGTAGAATAGTATTGTAGAAGAGAATAGAATAGAATAGAATAGAATAGAATAGAGTACAATAGAATGCAATAGAGTAGAATAAAGATATAGAATAAGTAGAATGGATGGAATAGAATGCAAGGCATTGGCAAGGCACACAAAGCAAGATAAGGCAGATTCATATATAAGGTGCATTTCATACACATATGCAGTAAAAGGAGTAAAGAAAACAAGAAATACAGTGCCGCCAGTTAGTATTGGCACCCTTGAAGCTTAAGCACATTATGAGACATATCTCCAGACAACAAATAATAAGGTCAACCATGATTTTTCTATAGATAGCTTGTGGTTGATAGTAAATGTAAAAATGATCAACAGCAAGGAATACTAAACTACGAGAGGGAAAAAATTGAAGAAGCTAAAGCTCCTGGAACCACTGGTATTGGCACCCTTTACTGGATACCATTGTGGAAACCTAATTTGACTCAAATATGGTAGATAACAAATGGGAATCACCTTTGACAAATTGCTTTTGCCCATAGGATATGAATTAGGCAAGGATTTTTTTATATTTGTCTTTTAAATAGCCACCTGTTACATCTTGTGCGTCTTTGACAAATGTGAAGACAGATGGGCTGCCTGAGGACACCAGAAATACAATTATTTGCAAAAACAAGACCTCCAAATAATAAAAGGTCATCTCAAAAGACCCTAGTATACCATTTCCAACACTGTGTTGTGTTATTCAGATATTTGCCAAACAGGGAGCTTTAAAGAACATCCTTGGATGTGGGGTTAAGGGAAGAAATGATGATAGTAGTCTGTAGAAGTCGGTGCAAATAATGACAAAACACAGGGTCTAACATCTACAGACCTGAAGGTCAACTTTGAACTGTTTTGGGAAGTTTTTTCCAATAAGCATCACAAGTTAAACACTACACAAAGTTTTTGTTTTTGGTTGGAGGCAAAGACAGACCACATTGCTTCATGAAAGTCATAAAAGGGAACACCTGAAGTCTGTATAAGAGAATACAGGGAAAGCACGGCCCTTTTATGAATATTTTAAGGTCAGGTGAAGCAATAGTACAGCTTTTCAGTGATGCACACAAACAGCATGTTTGCACATTCTGCAAGAAAGTCTTTAAGGAAAAGGACACCCTACCAAAAATCAAGCATGGTGTCAGATCTATAATATTATGTCACCCCATTGATGCATTAGGTATTGGAGGATTTGACCATATCACAGGTATCATGACAGGCATCACAGGTATCATCATTTACAGGAAAATGTGTAACCATGTGCAAGAACACTTCGTTTGAGGTGAGGAACATGTTCAGCAAGACAAAAACCCAAAGCACACATCCAAATGCACACATCAAAATGCCACTAGAGAAGTGCAAGAAGCTCGTAGACGAATACCAAAACCTTTGGAGGCTGCTTTTGCTGTCTAATGGTGTGAGACCAATCTGTTAAGGAGGGGTGCCAATATTCATGGACATGCCCTTTTTCATGTTTTTGCTTGAAATTCCAAAATTAATTTGGAAAAAAATACTTTGCTATTCTAAATATCTTTGGACCTGCAATTAAAAGATCCTGTTGCTAAACGTTGTTTATATTTTCATTTACTTCTGGATATACTGCACATTTTGTAATAAAACTAAGGTGTGCCAATACTAACTGGCGGCGCTGTAGAGAGAAAGATGCGGTACAGTATAACAAAATAACAGAGTAATAGAGGACATGAGAGCAGAATAGAGTAGGCTACACTAGTGGAGTAGCGTAAAATAGAACAGACTGGAGAAGAAGTCAGTAGAATAGAGTAGCACAAATTAGCAGTAATGTAGAGTAGAATGGCGTTTGTTGTCACTGTAGACATCATAATTGCGTAAAATTCACATCGTATATAATGAGACAGAAGTGCAACATGTACGGTAGGCTGTGATCTATTTGCTTATGACTGTGTCACCTTGTCAAACATGGCATTGTGTAGCTTGGAGGAGGCGCGCAGCGTGACCTGTGTGTAGGAGTATGCCCTGAGGACGCTGACCATCAGCATGGGCAGTATGGTGAAGCCGTACACACGCTGGTAGTAGTCAAGGGCAGGGTTGTCTGTGATGCTGCCAGCAGTCA
>NC_085858.1:12172773-12215273 GCF_034702125.1 Engraulis encrasicolus
CAGACTGATGTTCCTTCCTCGTGCATGCAAGGTCTTTCACTGGGACTTCCATGAGCCCATTGCACTGTGATGTGCTTAACATATACTACAATACTTGGAGTTCCACCATCATTTTTTTTCTAACAGTACTTTTAGTAGAGAAAGTGCGCTCAACTCCGAAAAGTTTCTTACAAGGTCTTTGGGTGCGAGCAAACAGCAAAGTTCATGTATGGTAAAAAGCCGCACTCTCGGATCAATTTCTTGCAGTTTTAATACTGGGTTAGCATGGCAGACAGACAGACGTTTTGGCCTAAGCCTTCTTCAGCGTCTTTAAAGAAGCTGTAAAGACGCTGTGATGTGCTTAACATATACTATAATACTTGGAGTTCCACCATCATTTCTTTTCTAACATTACTTTTAGTAGAGAAAGTGCGCTCAACTCCGAAAAGTTTCTTACAAGGTCTTTGGGTGCGAGCAAACAGCAAAGTTCATGTATGGTAAAAAAGCCGCACTCCCGGATCAATTTCTTGCAGTTTTAATACTGGGTTAGCATGGCAGACAGACAGACGTTTCGGCCTAAGCCTTCTTCAGCGTCTTTAAAGAAGCTGTAAAGACGCTGAAGAAGGCTTAGGCCGAAACGTCTGTCTGTCTGCCATGCTAACCCAGTATTAAAACTGCAAAAAATTGATCTGGGAGAGCGGCTTTTTTACCATACATTTTCTAAAATTACGCCAGGTAAAGTGAAAGTGATTCGCTGCGCAGTTAAATCTACAGTCATTCCGAGTCCACCGTTACGCAAATGCATGAATGAAACAGCTGTACCCATCGCAAATGCCATGGCCTCTGTTGTGCTCACTGATGACATATTGGTTAGATACAATGCAAAAAAAAAAAAATAGTTTGGGTAGCTCCGTCAGCAGCAGCAGTAGCCAGCGCGAATCAAGTAGACTAATTGAGAATAACGTGAGAAGAGAACAACAGCGCAAGCAACACTATTGCGTTGAGGCCACGTTCTTCAGGCTATTCAAATGTGCCTGATCACACCGTCTTCCAGCACGAACGGATTCTGCATTCCGTAGAATCCTTAATAATAATGTTGATGCATACAATCCAAGGTCGTTTTTAATCAGGAAACTGAAAGGATTTGGAGTAGCTAAGCTACAAAATCGAGGAGAGGAAATATGTAAGCCTATGGTGTCCTTACCTACAACATTTCTGTTTGGTATGGCAACCTAACCCTACTCATTCTGTTTTTATTCAGTGAGACCAAAGGCAATTTTCATGCTGAAATGACAATGAAAGTCTATTCTATTTTATTCTATTCTATTCTATGGCGTAATGTTAGACTAGATTCAAATGTATTGACACTGTTATAAATAGGACTACAGGGCAATCATGAAATGCATTTTAGATGTGAGAATGACAATAGGCCTAGGCCCTATATGAGGGATTCCATAGAGGTACAGTTTGCACATAGGCCTATTAAAATATTTGGCCATTTACACAGCCGGCCTACAACCTGGGGAAGCAGGTGTATTATGAGTTGTGCCACTACACTGGTTAAAATCCCTTTTCCCACGAAAAGTAAAGTAATAAGTAACGAGTTACTTTTTAAGTTTAGTAATAAGTAAAGTAACTCAATTACAATTGAAAGCAGTAACTAAAGTAAAGTAACCAATTACTTTTAAAAAGTAACTTACCCAACACTGGTCACTAGTAAGTGAACGGTGACTCTCCCGACCACTTTCACAGCCTGCTGTCAGATTTTCCTGCACATAAGTTTTTTGCCGCTCCATCAGCCAAAAGTTATCATAAGGAAAACAAACATAAGGAAAACAGAAAATATTCTACATATTCTCATTTCAGTAGTTCACTATCTGAAATTTGGAATAAGCATGTATGCTTCGTTTTGGCGGGAGAATGGGCTTCTCATGATGGGCCGTCTCTCCACCGCTGTCCACGCAGTGGACTGATCATCAAAGTACTTCATGGGGTCCGCACAAACCAATGCACTCGAGAAGCTGAGATTGGTTGGGTTACATGGCGTATTGGGCAAGATCGCTGACCATGGTGCTGCCAAGTACTGCCATGGTACTGCCAAGTCAGTGAAAAGTCGACCCGGTAAACATTCTCATGGTCAGGACCAGGGGGCGCCACTGAGAGCTCAGGCAGTATCTGCACCCACATGTGCGAGGTCTGAGCGGACACCCCCCGGCCGATGATGGTCAGAGGGCAATGAAACAAGGTGAACTGGAGAGGAAGCTAGGACAGGACGCCTGACGAATTGATTGAACATTGGCGGAAGGGAGGCGAACGGGCAGGTGGTGGGTGCAAACGAGAAAGCACATTTCTGACAGGAGATAGGTGAGCAGAGAATGGATGCTGTGTGGTTAATTAAAGGGACACTGTGCAGGAAATGGTCAAAAAAGGTACTGCAACTATGCTGCTCGTTGAAACTGGGTTGGCTATCGCCAAATTTTATATTTACATGAAAGTTTACTAAGTAATAAACAAATATTTTCTAGTATGGTCCAAGTAGAGTCAGTTTTGCAGCTAAAAATGGCTATTTTTGGAAATTCAAAATGGCGGACCATGGAAAAGATCCCCCTTTTCATGTATGAAAAGTGCAATTTTTCCAGTCATAATGAATACTTAAAATTTGGTGGTGGTGGTAAGTATTCATGAAAAAGGTAACATTAGTGAATGGGCAGCATGGAAATAAACAACTAAAAATCTCACACAGTGTCCCTTTAAGGGGCGTTCCAATCTTTGCGATGAAATCCCACCAAATGATGGCTGAGCGGAGAATGAGATGCAGGTGGTTAAATAGGCGTGCCTATCTTTTCGCAATGAACTCTGACGAATCACAGTTGATCGGAGAATAGAACTTTTGTTTTTAACAAAACATGCATTTGTACGACTGTTGGTACTCTGGGATTAAAAACAACCACACTACGAGGGGACTTAATTGACACAGTATGTGTGTGTGTGTGTGTGTGTGTGTGTGTGTGTGTGTGTGTGTCATCCTATACCTGTGTGTGCTCCATGTGGTAGTTAGCGATGAGCTGAGCGTAGCGACCGTTAGCCTTCAAGAGGGAAGAATGTGGCCCCGCCTCCTTGATTTCTCCATCCTCCAATAGCAACACCTCGTCACAGAACTGCAGATACTAATGGGCAGGAGGGAAGAGCCAGTAGCAGCAACTCGTCACAGAACTCACTGTTGGAGTGTGTGTGTGTGTGTTATCCGTGTGTGTACCTGTAGCTGGTGTGTGACTAGGATGACTGATCTGCCTCTGAGACTCTTCTTGATGCACTCCTGGAAGATGTGCTTCCCCACATGGGCGTCCACGGCAGAAAGAGGGTCGTCCAGGAGGTAGATGTCCCGTCCCGAGTACACTGCGCGGGCCACGCTGATGCGCTGCTTCTGCCCCCCCGACAGGTTTATACCACGCTCTCCTATCTACATGGATGCACACGTGCATGCACATGCATATGGACACACACATGCATACACGTACACACATATGCACGCACGCATGTACACACACACGCGCACATGCGCACATGCGCACATGCGCACACGCACACGCACACACACACACACGTGTCACTTGTGGTCCTGGGGGTGGATAAACCTGAATAACGCACTCTCATCACACTGATGTGCTGCACCTGCCCACCAGGCATGTTTTATTTAAATTAGTTTCATGCAATTTCATTTGAGAGGGGCAGCATAAACAGTCATCACAGACATTATGCAATTTAAGGAAAATGCATATTAGATTTAACAAAATGTAGTAAAATCAAAATATGCAATAAAACAGACATAAAACACACAAGATAACTCACCTCAGTCTGATCACCGTGGGGCAGTGTGGCCAAATCTGGCTGAAGAGAGCAGGCTCTGATGACCTCATCATACCTGACACACACACACACACACACACACACACCAGGGGTGATAGTGGAAAAAAATCCTGAGCCTGAACTTTTTCCCCTGCTCTAACGACGACACACACACACACAAATAATTCAGTAGTCACACAAGTGTTGATCGACAGGTTTGTGTGTGTGTGTGTGTGTGTGTGTGTGTGTGTGTGTGTGTGTGTGTGTGTGTGTGTGTGTGTGTGTGTGTGTGTGTGTGTGTGTGTGTGTGTGTGTCTACCTGTGTTGGTCGAAGGCTTCTCCCATGAGGATGTTGTCTCTGACGGTTCCGTGGAAGATCCAGGCTTGCTGAGAGACGTACGCCAGACTGCCCTCTACACACACACGACCCTGATGCAGGTGCATCTACATGCACACATACAGTAGATACTGTTAGAATTTCACTTAGATTAGACACTACAGTGTAGTGATTACACGAACACTTAACATCCCATCCACAAGGGGGCACCGGTTGATCTACGGGTCAGCTTAAAGGACAACTGCGGTATTTACAACATTAAGCCTCATTTCCGAGTTGTCTGCAATGTTCTGGAACTCCCCTCACCGTTTTTTTTATGTTTACTGCTGTCTTGGGTATTTGCCAAAATTTGATTTTGATCTCCGGGTCAGTTTAAGGCCATGAAAGGTCAGCAAGTGAGCCCAATGAGGCACACCCCTGATAGCGCATTCGCATATGAGGCAGCCATTGGTTCTAAGTTCCTAAAGGAGCTAGCCACTGCACTATTTGGGACTTTGGGGACCCTCTTTCGTTTTGCCTTTGTTTTGGATTTCCATTGGACATTTTGCTTTGTTTTATTTGGATGTGGGGTTTTTTCCCACAAGTTTAACTACTGTAACACCCAAAGGGGAGCAAGCTAGCCTGAGACCCCATGTGTCTGAGCTCGGCGTCACATGATGACCCTGCTTGCGCTGGCCCCAAGACCTGGAAGTAGGTTGGTTGTCCACTTGCCACGTGTGTCCATCATTTATAGCCTCTCACACCCTGGGGCCCTCTCAATGAACTGTACGTGGGGTCTTTACCCTGAAACACTGAACATTGGTGAGAGGAGCAAGTTGGAGAGAGAGCTCCTGAGCTGGAGCTGGTCGTCTGCTGAAAGACATCGCTTGCATTGGCTATAGGACCAGAGGCTGCTCTCTCCCCTACAGACATCCATACATTCTAGATCATACACTCACACTGCCACGTTAATGCATACATAACTGTGAGGAGTTTGACAGGGGCACCTAGCTACCTTACACCTCTCACACACTGGGGCCATCTCAATGTCAAGTGTTCTAGCCTTGCTAGGACGTGAAACGCCTGGTGATTCTAAACTCCGCGGAGTTCACCAAAGAGTATCCAATCACTGGGCGTTTCACGTCCTAGCAATGCTAGAACACTGGACATTGAGAAAAAGTCACTGACTAACATGTTAATGCAAAGACCTAGCGCTAGCAAGTTGTGGGTTAACATCGTAGGAGTGTTGGTGGTTTTGGGTCTTTGTGAGGTTTTGGTTAGCTTGCGCTGCAGTTGTGGTCCAGTATTTGTGAACGTGCTTCAGTGTAATTGTGTTATGTTAATGTGTGTGTCTGTGTGTGTGTGCGTGCGTGCGTGCGTGCGTGTTTAACTTTACCTGTTCCAGGATGCTGCTGATGAGGGAGCTTTTCCCACTGCCGACATTCCCACACACTCCCAGCAGATGCCCCTGCAACACAGACACATTTACCATTAACTGATCTGGAATATCAACACCCCAATTTATTTTTACTCTGTACTGACTTCACTGACTTGCCATGCACTTTTAATGCTTTAAATGTAATTTTCCACCACAGTATCCCTGCCTGTCAAATGCCTCTGTATTTCACTGTTAATACAATCACATAGAAGCACAATTAAGCATGACTGTAACTACCATTGAGGACACAGAGGTCATGTCCTCTGTATCTATTTATCTATTGATGAAAATTGATATATGATCAACAATGATACATTCAGTCTATATACACCACCCCCATTTATCATCAAGGCAGTGATTAATGAAAACAAACTTAAGAGTTTGACTGAAGTGTTTGAAGCATTCTAAATGTACAGTATGCCGTACAGCACACAGTATTTGACCTCAGTATTTGAACATGTCTGGTTACAGCCCTGCAATTAAGCTTCAATCATTCAGACCACCCTCTCCACTGACTTGGCTACTGTACCTTGGACAGGGTGAAGCTGAGGTGTCTCAGGGCGAGGCTGTCCCCCGATGTCTGTGTGTCGTGGCTTGAGTCACTGGAGGTGTGTGTGCTGGAGCTGTTGGTGTTAGACATGTCTGTGTGTTCAGAGATGTGTGTGTTGGAGGTGTGTGTGTCATGGGAAGTGTGTGTGCCATTGGAGGTGTGTGTGTTGAAGGTATGTGTGTTGGAGGTGTGTGTGCCCTTGGAGGTGTGTGTGTCGAAGGTATGTGTGTTGGAGGTGTGTGTGTCGAAGGTATGTGTGTTGGAGGTGTGTGTGCCCTTTGAGGTGTGTGTGCCCTTGGAGGTGTGTGTGTTGGAGGTGTGTGTGCTATTGGAGGTGTGTGTGTGGGAGGTGTGTGTTGGTGGTGTCCAGGAGAAGGATGCGTCCTCCATGATGACAGCGGCGTCCAGGCCTCTCCCCTGCTCCACGTACGCCTCAGGGTTCCTCAGCAGCAGCATCCTCTGGACAGCACACACACAAGACACACACACACACACACACACACACACACACACACACACACACACACACACACACACACACACACACACACACACAATTAGACACACACACACAAGACACACACACACACACACAAGACACACACACACACACAAGACACACACACACACACACAAGACACACACACACACACACACACACACACACACACACACACACACACACACACACACACACACACACACACACACACGATTACACACACACAATTAGACACACACACAATTAGACACACACACACATTAGACACACACACACAAACACACACACACACACACACACACACACACACACACACACACACACACACACCAGTGCTTGACACTAACTTTTTTGTTCACCAGCCATTTTGGCTCGTGGTTTCCCTGACTCACTAGCCATTCGGCCTCCTTACTAGCCATAATTGTCTTAACCGTCATGACAGCTGTGATGTAGCCTGTGATAGGCCCTATATAATATAATATAATATAATATAATATAATATAATATAATATAATATAATATAATATAATATAATATAATGCTAGTAATATTTCACTGTAGGCTAGTAATGGGTAGAGGGGAGTCATGGGTGAGTGGTTAGGGCGTCAGACTTGCATCCCAGAGGTTGCCGGTTCGACTCCCGACCCGCCAAGTTGGTGGGGGGAGTAATCAACCAGTGCTCTCCCCCATCCTCCTCCATGACTGAGGTACCCTGAGCATGGTACCGTCCCACCGCACTGCTCCCTATGGGGCGCCACTGAGGGCTGCCCCCTTGCACGGGTGAGGCATAAATGCAATTTCGTTGTGTGCAGTGTGCAGTGTTCACTTGTGTGCTGTGGAGTGCTGTGTCACAATGACAATGGGAGTTGGAGTTTCCCAATGGGCTTTCACTTTCACTTTAACATTTCACTGAGGTGTCTCCTCTCCTCAAACAGGGAGTAAAGTAGGCCTACAGTGGAACTGATCTGAGTTCTGATGTTATTTGCTTCATATAGCCTATTGAAACGCCAGGCATAATGATCATGCAGTGTTGTGCAAGGGCACAAGCACAAATACAAGGCCTAGAACTATGTGAAGACGGCACATGTATTTCTTTGAGGTGGAAGGCGTTTTCATTCGTTTGTTCATAAATTGCCCATGTGCAAATATCTCACGCTGGGCTGGTGCGCAAAGCTGACCATCTCCTGCACCGTCCTCCAGCACTACGTTTTGATCAGCCCCAGACAATTTGAGCGACAAATCCACTCAGATTGTTTTTACGCTATACATGCGTCTTTCAAAATGTGCGGTGTGGGGGATTCTGGACACCAGAACTGTCAGGATGTCAGGAACTGTCAGGAAAAGCAAGATAACGCACCTGTCAATGCCGCCCCATTGACTGTCATTATTTTGACCTGTTGAAAATGTCCGGTTTTTGACGTTAATGCTGGGAAATCTCAAATTTGACAGGTATGATGCCGTTACTTGCCGACTTTCTGTCATCCTCTTTTTTTGTGCTACTGTTAAAGCAAGACGGACATTGCGATCCTGATGCTGTTTGTGCAGTTTTTGGCTAACTGTGCACCAAGGTTTTGTCAGTAGCCTAACCACAGTTGAGGAAATGTACAGGGCTAGTAGGGAATGAAAATATTGCGGTACGCTTTGACGTGTCAGTCTTTCCCCACGGAGGCGGGGCATAGGCAGTGTGGGACACGCAATGCCCTGTAGGTTCGCAATGCGACATTTGATTCCTTTTTGATAGCGAAGACATTCAAAGAAATCCATCACTGTTTTTTACCAATCACACCCCAATAATAAGTTAGGCTACCAGCCAAATGGCTCGTGAGGATCAACTTGTTACACGCCAAACCCAATTTTTACCCGCATTTGGCGCCCTGGCGCCCGTTAGTGTCAAGCCCTGAAACACAAACACACACAAACACAAACACAAACACACACACGTTACACACACACACACACACATTACACATGTCACACACACACACACACACACACACACACATTACACACACACGTTACACATGTTTCACACACACACACACACACACACACACACACACACACACACACACACACAAGATACTCTCCCCACCAACTTGGTGGGTCGGGAATCGAACAGGCAACCGTTGGGCTACAAGCCTGACTCCCTAACCACTTACCCATGACAGACTGGCCATTCAAATAAAAAAAGTTCCATGCAAAATGAACCATATTTATTTTCATCACTCATCAGCAGTGTTGGGCAGTAATGCATTACAAAATAATTACTGTAATGCATTACTTTTTGCTGTAATGCAGTAATGTAAGGCATTACAGGGCAAACATCTGTAATATTTACTTACTTACAGTGCTAAATAACTTAAGTTACAATGCACAATGACCTGGATCTTAGTGGTATTCAGTGTGGTGGGTCAGAAAATGCTGTGGTGGGTCTGCATGCTGCCAAAAACACCTCCTGGATGGGAGGTGAAATAGTCATGACTCATGAGCTTGATTTACACAGTAATAAATTGCCAGATCCATATTTAGGCTGGCGGTTCTTTTGGCAAAAGTAACTAAAGTAAAGCAAAAGTAGTGTAATGCCTTACATTTTGAATATAGCAATATTGTTGTGGGATTAACTTGAAAAGACAGTAACATGTAATCAGCAATGTATTACAGTTTTTGAGTAACTTGCCCAACAGTGCTCATCAGTGCCAAAAACACACCTTGAGTCGTCCAATGGAGATGAGGCCTTCAGCAAGAGCCTTGACACCGAAGGGCAAAAGACCCAGACAGAACCGCATGGAGTTGAATACTGCAATAATGGTAAAGGCCTGAACACACACACACACACACACACACACACACACACACACACACACACACAGATAATTACTATGATTTCTAGCCAATACATTTATAGTCTACTATTTTCTCATGCTTTGAACCCTGCAGCTTACATCAGCATCCGATTATTATGTGTGACTAGCACAAAGTCAATGGGGTTAGCTCCAAAGCTAATATATTCTGTAAAGAGTATAAAGATTGTTATAAATTAGAAAGTGGACTCTCTCTCTCTCTCTCTCTCTCTCTCTCTCTCTCTCTCTCTCTCTCTCTCTCTCTCTCTCTCTCTCTCTCTCTCTCTCTCTCTCTCTCTCTCTCTCTCTCTCTCTCTCTCTCTCTCTCTCTCTCTCTCTCTCTCTCTCTCTCTCTCTCTCTCTCACACACACTGACCGTGGAGGGGAGCAGCGGCAGGCCCAGCAGAGTGTGTATGGTGAAGGTAAAGATGGTGGCCAGCGCAGGGGTGATGATGACGTTGGAGGTGTTCATGCTCTGCACATAACCAACACACTGCAACAGACTCTCCTCCTGTTTGCGGATATCTACACACACACACACAGACACACAGACACAGACACAGACACAGACACAGACACACACACACACACACACACACACACACACACACACACACACAGACACACACACACACACACACACACACACACACACACACACACACACACACACACACACACACACACACACACACACACTCCCAGGTTGCAATACAGACATACGACATACGTAAAAGTTTGGACACACCTTTAGTAAATAGTCATTTTCGTGGCTTTTTACAGTACATCGTGCTGAGATATAAAAACAATCTAATTAATTACAGAGTTTGTAATAAATTAATCTAATTAATCCACATTTAATCTATCATATATGTTATCATCCACATAGGTGGTATACTTGGTATTAGAGAGAAAGGTGGGAAAAGTGCCCATACCATATCCCATCACTTTAGACTTTTTAAATGGCCATACAATAAACAACCTCTGATATGAAATAAATAACTATCAAAATTGAAGACCATGAACTGCCAACCTAATATTTTGGCCTACTAGAGACGAAAACCAAAACACAGTCAACAACGCGAAAGGTGTGGGATTGTAGACAATTATAGATCTTATGAATTAAGTTCATTATGTCTAACTGTTTAACTTAAACACTTAGTGGTTTCTTTTGCCTTAAGACATTTACTTTAAAACTTTTACATGTCTTAAGGCAAAAGAAACCACTAAGTGTTTAAATTATAGATCTTGCCTGTATTGGCAAATGCCCAAAACAAGGCATTCTAGTTCATCTGAAAATTCTAGTTCTACAATTCTAATGAGTTATTGGGTGACATTAACGAAATAGTACAATATACTGTAAATAGCCAAGAAAATAAAGAAAACGCATTGAATGAGAAGGTGTGTCCAAACATTGGGGCCTATACACAGCATGAGTGAATGGCAAGTTGTCAAAATGCAGAAGACAAAATTACAATTACTGAGATTGTCGTCCCTCTGGTTTTGATTGTAATTGTGGCTTAATGTTACTGCGTTGATATTGCTTAAAATCTGAAATGTATCCACCGGCCTGTTTTTTCAGCAAATGAAACTCTGCGCACACGCGCGCGCGCACTCACGCACGCACGCACGCACGCACGCACGCACGCACGCACGCACGCACGCACGCACGCACGCACGCACGCACGCACGCACGCACGCACACACACACACACACACACACACACACACACACACACACACACACACACACCCTGACAGCTTTGGCTGGGCCCAGGACAAAGACATCCAAACCCCAAACCCAGGCCCCAAACCCAATACATGCAATGTAATAAGGGCCCCCCTTTTCTTGGGCCCGGGACAAGTGACCCTCTTGTCCCCCCTGTCGGCCTCCCTCCACACACACACACACACACACACACACACCGGAGATCTTCTTGCAGAAGAACTCTTCCCAGGCGTACATCTTGATGAGTTTGATACAGGTCAGCAGCTCGTTCATGGTGCGCACGCGGCTATCGGTTTCCTTGACAACCTTACATTGGAAAAACTTGATGATCTTGCCAAAGCCGACCTGCAGTCCACAAAGACACAAACACAAACGTGCACGTGCACACACGCATTAGCTTCCTCTCTTCCTCTCTCATATTCACACAAACACAACCACACACACACACTAATGAGTTATTGGGTGACATTAACGAAATAGTACAATGTACTGTAAATAGCCAAGAAAATAAAGAAAACACATTGAATGAGAAGGTGTGTGTGTGTGTGTGTGTGTGTGTGTGTGTGTGTGTGTGTGTGTGTGTGTGTGTGTGTGTGTGTGTGTGTGTGTGTGTGTGTGTGTGTGTGTGTGTGTGTGTGTGTGTACCTGTATAGGCAGGAAGGCCAGGTGGACAGTGACATGCGCCCCTATGTATTCATGTGTGTGTGTGTGCATCCATGTATATTATTTCCCCTGTAATCAGTTACATTACTGCGTTACTCAAAAAGGTAATGCATTACAGTAATTAGTTACTTTTGTAACGAGTTACTCCCAGCACTGGTACCTGTATAGGCAGGAAGGCCAGGTAAACAGCGACCCCTATGAGTGCGGAGTACCCCAGTATGTAACAGGCGAAGGCTGCACAGGCCAGCAGCAGAGAAGGGACCACAAAGAGAAACGGCCCAAACACAAACGCAGAGTACATGCGATAGCTGTCCACCGTCAGCACGTTGATCACCTGCAAAACACACATCTCAGTCAGCCCGTGTCTCTGTGTATTCGTGTTTGTGTTAGTGTGTGTGTGTGGGTGTCAAGTCAAGTCAACTTTATTGTCTTATGTCTTTACATGAAATGGTCATAGAATTGAAATGATGTTTCTTACTTTCCCATGCAAGGACATAGACATATCCAAAACATAGAGTAGAGTAGAGTAGAGTAGAGTAACTTAATTGATCCTCAGGGGGAAATTCAGGTACATAGACAACATAAGGCATCTTCCCATGGACCCGGTTCTACGGGGTTTTCGTGCTCCTGAGCATACATATAGTAAGTTAGAAGGTATTTGTGTTGCGCATATAATATAATGTGTGTCTCACCTCTCCCACTGAGACGGTAGTGAGGGCTCGTATGCGGGTGATCTTGCGAAAGGCCAGCATGCTGAAGGCTCCTTTCATGCGTATGGCCATGTGGATGTTGGCGGCCCACAACAGGGACAGCAAGAAGAGCCTAGCGGACTCCGTCGCCAGGAGAGCCAGACACAGGCCCACGCTGAAGCCCACCGACCTGCCCTCCTCAGACTCCACATAACCCAGGATCAGATGCACCAGCACAGACTGAGAGAGGAGAGGGGCGGCGACGGCGAAGGAGAAATGACAGTGAGAAGGTAGGTTTGTGGATCAAAATAGCATGTTGTGGGCCATAACATGTTGGAAACACGTACGTTTGTACAAATACACTGAACAAACTCATGGATTTGAAATATAGGCCTACTGTACATTAGGTTACATGTTAGATTTGGGTTATACTATTCATTATATATATTAGCTGCTCATTAACATGTGTATTAGTAGAATACTATCCATTTGTGAGACATTAATCACTAAGCAGTCTGTTTGTGCAGATGGGCCTGCTGAAAAGACTCAAATCTAAAAAATAAATGAATAAATCACTGTTACCTGTCCTGTCTTGGACTTTATGTCAGTCTGTAAAATGTCAGTCTTGTATATGTCTATGTCCTGGCAAGGTATAGACAGAAAACATTATTTAATTTTCCTTGTATGACTTGAACATACGTATGAAGAAAGTGACAATAAAGGCTGACTTGACTTGATAAAGAAGCACTCATCGCCATTTCACACTGAAGAAGGGTGCAAACCCGAAATGTCTGTGAGACGATTAAAAAAAACAAAAGAAATTTGAGAGCTTCTTTATTCATTTATTTTTGAGATTTGAGTTCATTCATTGACAAAGTAATGTACCCAGTGTAGAGAATTAGATTAGAAGGTGTTGAGTGCGCTTCCTGGTCCTTCCCGCTGAAAAGACTCAAGTACAAGTTTCAAGTGTTGTTTATGACCTTACAGTTTTTTTAATATTTTTTTGATATTCAATTTTTAATTTTTCAATGTATCATAATTCATATTCTGAAGGTTGTTGTATTCCATGCTGTTTGAGTAATTTGTAGAGCCAGAAAAGAGCTTTCAAACAATACCTCAGACATCCTTTTGTGACCTACACTGACTGATATAATCAAGGCGGAATGCATGTCCTACCCTCACATGTAAACCTTTGCTAGTCTGTTTCTCCCTTAATCGTCAATGGGTTAATATTGGTGTCAGATTCACAAAAATGCAGTTCTGGGGTGCTACCTTGCTACTAAACAGGCATAGCAAGTTTGATTGAAATCCATGTCGGTCGGGTCCCAAAGTGTCTGATTTCACGTGAAATGACCCAAAGGTGGGAATTACACAAGGGCCGCTGACAGCTTTTGCTGGGCCCAGGACAAAGTAATCTGAAAGGGCCCCCCATCCAATACATACATATAATGTAATGAAAACACAAATTTGACACCCCCCCCCCTCCCGTCTCCCTGGGCCCGGGACAACTGACCCCTTTGTCCACCCCCTCTGACTATAATCATTGAGTGTGTGTGTGTGTGTGTGTGTGTGTGTGTGTGTGTGTGTGTGTGTGTGTGTGTGTGTATGACTCACGGGCCCGATGGCGAGCAGGGTCTGCAGGAGGAGTGCTCCGATGGCGCTGAGGATGAGCTTGCTCCTCTGGAACCTCATCACCACTCGGACCAATGAGGCGCGATCTGGACCCACACGACTCACTTCCTCATCCCACAGCCTCTCCAGCCTATAACACACATTCACATATTATTATGAAGTTATTCCATGCCAATTGAACAAATCTCCACGCACTTACTGGGTGTTCCATTAACCTTCATAGACATCCAAGAGAAAAGAGTAAAGTGGTATCCTTTCCAATAGGGCTGCACGATTATGGAAAAAAAATCATTAATCAATTATTAATCACGATTATTGATTTTTGCAGATTTAAAAAAATATATAACCAAATGAAATAGAACCAAGAATGAATTATACGGGAGGAGCAAAATAAAATGAATTGTAACAATTATGTAAAAGGCAATCACATAAAACTTAGGTGAACAGATTTCTGGCCAGAAACAACAGCCTGTCAGTATGTCCTGGCTTCAAGGAGGCTCTGGAAGGTAAGACACTATTGCCACAATTAAATCCCGATTGAAATCCGATTTCGATATCACGATTATATCACGATTTTCGATTATTTTCGATTAATTGTGCAGCCCTACTTTATAAGTTACAGACTGCTTTATTGGAGGGTGGTGGTGGTGGGGGGCGGGGTTGATTTTGTTCAGCTGTTGTTTTTCTGCAAAGTTGTCAAGGCCATAGCGTTAACAGCTGTACAATATAGAAGGCTTACAATTGGCATGCTGGTACATGAATAGGTGTAGTCTGCGGCAAAATGATCCCACATCTTTACGCCTAAAGTTTGTTAACAGACAGACACACACACACTGTAGACAGTTTCTATGTATAGTTTCACTATGGCTAGGTAGATGGGTAGATAGGTACCAGCCTCTGGGGGATGAAGAACCTGTCTGACAGCAGGGAGCTGACCATACCAGAACAAAGGGCCAAATCTAGGCCATCACCCAAACCATATACCTATAGGTGTATACAGTGGAGCTGATCAACCTTAAAGTTAAAGTTAAACCTTGATATCGTTAAAGTGAAACCGTACAAATGCTCATTAAAGTTGAAGCTACAGAATGATCTGGACCAGCAAGACACGCGCACACGCACACGCGCACACGCGCACACACACGCACACGCGCACACGCGCACACGCGCACACACGCACACACACACACACACACACACACACACAAACCTGTCTCCATTGGTGCTGCAGCCATCATTCGGAGAGATCGAGAGGGAACTGAGGTCGAGGCGGTTCCGGAACAGTTTCCACATAATGGGGCTCATCCATGAGAAAGACGCAAATGAGAAGAAACCTGCATCGTCCATATTGAAAATGTTTTTATCCAAATTGAAAACTTTGCACACAAATGCAAACATACACACACACACTCACACACACAGAGACACGACTGTTGTAAGCTTCAAAAAGATTGCTGCTGCTTACGACTCACGGACTAACTATGCTAACTAGGCCCAGGTCAAGGGGTCATTGGTCCTAAGAGCCCCTGACAAATTAGTTTCTGGACAAATAAGCATGGCCCTCCCTCCAGGGGCGGAGCTATAGGCGGGGCGAGCAGGGCATTTGCATTGGTGGTGGGGGCCCTATTGTGACCTTGACAGGCCGTATGGGGGGCCCTATCAGTGTTTTGCCCAGGGGCCCCGTCTGCAATTGTTCCGCCACTGCCTCCCTCCCTCCCTCCTTTTTTGGGAGGGGGCTGCCGTGGAATTAACTGTTAACTAAGGCAGCTATAACAATATAGTAAATCATGTCCAGAAAAAGAGACAGGTCAAAACATGAGTGAACACTTCAGTGACTTGAGAATCCAAAACCACAGTTAAATAATGAAGCAACCAGCTGCCTTACTGGATTTGCTGTCTTAAGAACTGTTGAGTTGATCGCCAGAATCAGGTGTTCTGCAGTAAACTGGCCAAAGTTGCCCCCTGAAATCCCAGGAAAGAAATGGAAATGATCTGAACTTGATAGGTTCCCTAGCCAGGACACTTCTGTATGACTGCCTTGAGCGATATTAGATTAGGAGGTTCACCAGTAATAATTTAGTGCATCGTTTTTCTTAAGTGTATTGTAATATGTGCACATAAAGGCATATTATATTGTTAGCCTGGACCTTTTGGATGAAATAACAGCCTTACAGTAATATTGTTTTGTGTATGAGTAGAGAGTAGAGTAGAGTAGTTTATTTGTCACATACAAATCCATAACCAAGATTACAGCTTGTAGTGAAATGACGGTTCTGGTAAAACTCCACACCATGCAGAAATCATTAGACTAAAAATGTCAACATAAACACACACATTAAATGAATAAGCAGGATAGAAAATGTCCATAGATCTCATGTCAGATTGTCCATAGAGGTGTCGATCGAGACGAGAGTTGGATGCGCCGCTTACAAAGCAGACAGCTGCGCTGTGTCCGCAGCTACTCTGTGCCGAGACGGAGACAACAACGCGGGTGGCCACATGCCCTCAAATTATCTTGTATCCACCCTTTTTTATCAGACCTGCATCCGTATATATTAAATATTGACAGGAATGTATACAGTATATCATTGCCAAATATTATTTCTGACAGGACAGTCGAAGATGGTGACAGGAAGCGAATGGGACTGAGAGACGGGGAGGATCGAGAAATGACCCCAGTCGGACTCGAACCGGAGTCTCCGTGGGTGGGCATGCAAGCCCAAATGTGGGGGGCTTAGCGCGCTGGTGCCCAACAGTGCCCAACGTTTTTTTCAGTGACTATTATAAGTGGCGTGACGGTGTCTGGTAAGGGGCTACACTATATATCAATGCATTCTGTGAACTCTAGTTAGCTCAATTGGATATGTTAGGCAGGGCTAAGGTATGCGTCAAGAAGCATACATCCCCTATTATGTTATCTGAACCGAAAGCAAAATCCTCCAGTTGTGACTGTGAAAAGAGCACAAGCTGAGTTTTGTAAACTGAAGTATCGATGAGACGAGCAGGTGAGGTATCAGTGATGATGGGGTGTGGGGGTGTAGGGCTGGGTTGCAGTACCACAGTGAGCTAAACTGCAACCCCTCACAACCACCCCCAAGAAAAAAAACAATGCCATTCCCAACTCAGGTCAAAAGTTGATAGCACTGATGACACTCCTAATCACTCTCAATCTCATGTTATTGTTCCAAGTCACTTGCCAGAACACAAGGCTGAGGGGAAAGTGGGTCGTTCACACACACCTCAGAGGGGCTTGGTTTGGTTTAAGGGTATCGGCCCGTTTATGCGTTTATTAAGTGTATCGGTATCGGCTGATACGCCCACCCTGACATTTAGACTACAGACTGCCAGCTGCCACAAAGTTTTAAACTTTCAGATGCATAATATTTTAATGTGGATACTGAATGACATGGCATGTGCATATAATAGGCCTAAAGGGAGAATGTTTCAGCTCCATCCATTTTCCGTACTGATTTTATTTCCCTGGTTCATTGTGCAGCCAATAAGCACCACCATTTGCCATATCTTTCTTTACCTCCCCAAGGAGTTTATGTGCACAAGGGGGTCGAGGTGAATTGAGTAATGACAGGGCGTGCCTGCGAGGAGGATTGATGGACATTGACCACAGTCAGAATGTAGGGCCTATTATGCGAGGATTTGCTGTGCCTACATGGCTGCGTAGCCAATAGCACAGTATAATATACAATATGGCACATATATCATCGCAGAGTTCATTGTTCTCCGAGTGTTTCTCTGTTCAGTTGAAGTTCACGAAGGGTGGAGATAATATTAATAATGGCGAACAGTGGTTTACAGTGAACAGACAGCGCCAAGGAGGGAAAGGTGTCCAGTTCACTACATGAAAGGTTAATCAAAGTGTTGCGACAGTCACCACAAAGCCAGACAGAATGCACAACGCACAGATTTGCTGTGCCTGCATGGTTGAAGCCATAGGTGCGTAGCCAATAGCACAAAAACATAATGTAACTAGAATGGGCACTCGGTAGAGCGCAAACCTTCGCCTACGCCACTTATTTTTTTCTGGCCATCTTCAAAGTGTGGGGCATAACATTCTCCAAATTTTGGTGTTAGTTTCATTTAAATCGGACCGGAATATCGTAATATTACATTTTTGGCCCAGTCTTGACCTCTTATTCAATTCAGCATGCACACGTTGTTCTGGCATAGAAAAACGTTTTTGACCTTTTCATGACCTTGACCTTTGACCCAATCACTCCCAAAAAGTAATCGGTTGTTCCTTGGGTCATGACCAATCATCCCACTAAATGTCATAAAAATCGGCTGAATTTACGTTTTGACCTTTTCGTGACCTTGACCTTGACCTTTGACCCAATCACTCCCAAAAAGTAATTGATTGTTCCTTGGGTCATGACCAATCATCCCACTAAATTTCATAAAAATCGGCTCAATTTACGTTTTTTGACCTTTTCGTGACCTTGACCTGGACCTTTGACCTTTGACCCAATCACTCCCAAAAAGTAATCGATTGTTCCTTGGGTCATGACCAATCATCCCACTAAATTTCATAAAAATCGGCTCAATGTACGTTTTTGACCTTTTCGTGACCTTGACCTTGACCTTTGACCTTTGACCCAATCACTCCCAAAAACTAATCAATTGTTCCTTGGGTCATGACCAATCATCCCACTAAATTTCATAAAAATCGTCTCAGTTCTGTCTGAGTTATACGAAGTACAAACAAACATTTTGACCTTGACCTTTGACCTTTGACCCAATCACTCCCAAAAACTAATCGATTCTTCCTTGGGTCATGACCAATCATCCCACAAAATTTCATAAAAATCGGCTCAGTTTTGACTGAGTTAGACGAAGTACAAACAGACAGACATATTCACAAATAAATACACGGCGGGCAAAACATAACCTTCTGGCGAAGGTAAAAATATGTAGGCCTAAGGTCATGCATATAGTCGCAGCTTTCACAGATTTAATTGTTCTCCGAGTGTTTTCCCTGTCCACCAAATCAGCTTCCTCTCGTCTGTCCAGTGGAAGTCTGTAGCCTATGAAGGGTGGATTTTTTTTTAATAGCGATGAACAGTGGTTAGGCTTCCAGTGATGAACAGACAGTGCCGAGGAGGTATCCAGTTCACTACATTTAAGGTTAATGAAAATTGTGTTTGACAGTGATACCAAAGCGTTCTCAGAGGGCAAGGTACCACTGTAGTCATATATCACTTTATATTATGGATGGATATTAATAGCTGTGCCATTTAATATTGTGGCAAAACAATTATGTGATGAAAGGCATGCCTCCTCCAATCATCAAAATGTTTATAACAACACAATGAATGAACAATTGTCACCAAGGCCATAGCGATGGGATACAATAACTTCCACATTACAGTAGGGCCTATAGCCTATGGCATGACCAATCACATTTGCCAATTCCACAATGACAGGTGAACTAATACCAAAGCTAACCAGCCAGGTGACATAAGCCCTAGCTAATAAAAGAGACACATACACTCACTGGCCACTTCATTAGGAACACCAATTAATGCTGGGTTGGACATTTTGCCTTCAGAACTGCCTGAACTGCCTACAACAATACTCGGGTAGGCTGTGGCATTCCAACAAAGATATTTTGCACTAATTGGCCCAAATTCTACTACGAAAATATCCTTAGACCATTATTTGACCCATGTTTTCATACTGCTGACGCCGAATTCTGATCATTCCACCGGACTGCTGCAGATATCAAGACTCATCAGGCCAGGCAACATTTTTCCAATCTTCTAGTGTCGTTTCTGGTGAGCCTGTGTAAATTGTTGCCTCATTTTCCTGTTCTTAGCTGACAGGAGTGGCACCAAATGTGGTTTTCTGCAGCTGTAGCCCATTTGCCTCAAGATTTGATGTGCTGTGTAATCAGGGATTCTTTTATGCATCCCTCGGTTGTAATGAGTGCTTTTTTGACTAATTGTTGCCTTTGTATCAGCTCAAACCAGTATGTCCATTCTCCTCATCAACAATGCATTTTTGCCCACAGAATCGCTGCTCACTGCACTTTAAAAAAAAATTATAGGCTTTGTAAACCCTAGAGATGGTTGTGTGTGAATATCAAGTCGGTTTTATTGTCAATTTCTTTACATGCGCTGGTCATACAAAGAATTGAAATTGTGTTTCTTACTTTCCCATGCAGACAGACATAGACTCTAGTCTAGACCCTAGGTGTGGGCATAGACAATTAGACAGACAGATCAGACAGTAGATCAGTCTCTTCTGAAATTCTCAAATCAGGCCCTTTTGGCACCCACAGCCATGCCATGTTAAAAGTCATTTAAATAACCATTCTTCCCCATTATGATGCTCGGATTGAACTCTATCAGGTCATCTCTGCCATGATGTCTACATGCACAACTGCATCGAGTTGCCACCATGTGATTGGCTGATCAGAAATTTGCTTCAATGAACAGGTAATATAGTAGCAGGTGAGTGTATAATTTGGGTAAAATTGAAGGTTCACTAGTGAACACAATGGTATGTAGGCCTAGCCAATATAAGTTATAGGCCTGCATGTATACACCTCAACATATCACATTAGAACAAATGCAGCTTCCTTGGCGGAGGTCTGCACTCTCTGAGTGCATTTTTAATTTACCTAGCGTTGTAACTGAATGTCTACCGGCATTTATTATGTTTCAGTATGTAATTTGTAATTTCCACCGCCTTTCAAAACGCACATTTCACACCGTCATTCATTTATCAACTTCAATCTGTTTTAGCGACATCTAATAGGTAGGCCTAGCAAACATCACTTGCAAACTGCCTGGCTATTATTAAATTATTGCAAAACATTTCGCTAGCATTTAACTCACCAGCATGCAGACTGCATAATGCAGCCAGCCATCTAGTTGAGCAACCAATCAGCTCTTCCAACGAGGGTAAATACTGTAAAAACATTCCTGTAACATTTAACTCCAGGACACCAGCTTGCTGCCACTTCCTCGTTCAGCAACAAGTGAATGTTCCAATCTGAGTGAAATAGAGGGGTGTCCGCGGTTTGGCGGACAAACCATTCTGAACAGGGGTGTTTATTAGGCTACTGGTGGGATTCTTTGCAGTGTATTTTATAATATGAAAACAAGGGGTTTTGGTTTAAGAAAATGGTTTTACTTGTCTATGTGTTTTGTTTTCTTTGGTTTGTTATTTTGGGGTTTTGTTTGTTATTTATTTGATTGATATATTGTGTGAAAGTGAAAACATGCTCCAAAGGCCCTAAATCAAGTAGGCCTCAGATGAAAAAATAGGCCTAAATATTTAAACCCATAATTATCTTGGGGTCATCCCCAACATTTTTTCTAATTTACAGTCAAGCTCAATGTTATTGTACCACTGCCAAGCCACAGTCCTTTTTTTAATACCTATTCCTTTTTAGGTGGGTATAATGCTGTATAGGCTAGACGCTTGAAAAACGAGTTGCTCTGTGTGCTTTGTACATGACAGTTACTTTCGTGTTATTCATGCTATGGTGTGATGAAAAGGTAATGGTAGCCTATAGGATTTTCTTAAAATTATACTGAACAATACCAGTACAATACCAAACAATATCAACTCCAAATATCGGCATCGCCCGTATTGGGCATCGGCCAAGGGTGATGGAAAAAATATTGGTATCGCATCGACCATTAAAAATCTGTATCAGTCGACCCTTAGCTTGGTTGTCCATCTTCCACTAAGGAGACAATGGAGGCCAATGGTTTTCTGAAACATTGAGTGTGAATCTGTCAGCAAGAGGCACAATTGTTTATTCTGCTACTATTCTGCTTGCTTGGTTAGATGTTCCATTGACCAAAGGCGGGTATACGGTTCAGCAGTATCTTGTATGAACAAAGAGAGAACATTTCAGAGAGTGGTCTGTGTTTCTTAAAACTGTTCCATCTGAGGTGTATATGCTGTTGATGTGACATTTTCTGTGTTATGAGTGTTCTGCCATCACACTAATGTGAGGGCATGGTACTCCAACATTGCCTGGTTATCACCAGATCTAATCACAAGCTCAAGTTTAAGTTCAAGTCAAGTTCAAGTTTATTTAGCCATATCAACAGCATAACATACAATTGTTAGTATTAGGAATGTTATTTGGTGTGCTCATACATTAGCCTGGTTCTCACCGACGGTGCGTGTGTGTAGCCCCAAAGCCCACTGCACACTCCTAATCACTCTTGTCACGACCACTGCCTCGTGAGTGGCAGTAACATAAAGGGAGACCACGCCGATTTGTGCATTTTACTACAACAAAGGTTTATTTACAAAACATGAAATATCAGTAACATAAACCAACCAAGGGGTGTATCAGTAAGTGAGTGTTGTGGTGCAAGTGTGGTGCTGGAGCGAGGCTGCCGTTTCCCATTGAAATGAGTGGAGGCGGGACTTATTCACTCTCTCCAGTTCTTAGGCTCAATTCGAAACAGGGAAGGCAGCTGTCCTTCCAGTGAGCTAACTGGACATCGAGTCATGAAGTGTGGATCGAAACGGAAAATTGCTTTTTTTCCTCCCTCGGCAGTTGACTGCATTTGTGGGCGTAACGGGGATATTTGAGGTCAGCATCAGATGCTGACTTCGCTGCCTTGGTACCCAACATGTTGTGCGCCACCTCCCTCTCAACCGGAAACCTGAAAAACAAACATGGCTACTACCCAAGCTACTACCTTATCATACTCTTTATTCTGACACTTATGTATGTAGATATTGAAAATCGAATGGATAAATCAACATTGTAGTATCTAAATATGCTGTCGCTAGATCTATTTTTCCATTCTATTTTACGATTCCGCCGTCTGACGATCATTCACCGTTCAAATAGCATGCGTAAGCTAAGCGCTAACGTGATGAACGTAACTTCAAGTAAGAAGCCTTATCTCAGTTTTTGTTTTAGGCACCACCACCACTGGGTTGACCCATGGGGTTGGTCCGTTAACTTCCTCTATAATGTCCATGTCTAACAGTTCTTTGATTTTTTCTTTGAGTTTTTCTCTCCAGAGGACCCCTCAGATTGAACGGAATGTGCCGTAAGGGCTGCGCGTCGGGGTTAACGTAGAGACTGACCTGCTTGGTTTTCAACTTCCCTACGCCCTGGAAAACATCGGGGTACTGTGATCTCATGGACTGTTTCAGGTCCTGCACTGTGGCTATGTCTGTGCCAACTCGTAGGACTCCTAATTTCGTGGCAGTTTCCCTGCCCAACAGAGACTCGCCATGTCCCTGTATGACTATGAATTCAGCTTGCTCGCTTGCGTTTCCGATAGTCACCTCGCATTTAAATGCACCCTTCACCGGCAGGGGTTGGGTAGAGGAGTATGCATACAGCTTCTTTTCTGCCCCTGCTACATACGACTGGCATTGGATGTTCTGCTTTTTCAATCCCTCCCATGTGCCCTCCTCCACTATGTTGCAGGTAGCACCAGAGTCAATTAGCACGTTTAGCTGCACTCCCCCCAAGCACACATTCAAACTGTTCTGCACTGCGCTGCCCTTGACTATGAAGGCGTAATCAGCCGCTTCGGCTGTATTGTTGACTGACTGTTTCTTGGTCTTACACACTTTGGAAAAGTGATCCTTGCCGCCACATTTATGGCATGTTTTTCCCCTAGCGGGACAGCTAGAGTCCTTGCCAAGCAGCAGCAGCTCCATCTTGTGGCAGAGACATTTGTTGCTCCACTCTCTCACACAGCTCACACATCTCGATAGCCCGGTCCAGATCAAGATCGTGTCCCTCTTCCAGTAGCTTTCGACGCACGTAGCTTGAAGAGGATCTTGCCATCACGCGTCCCGAATCTGGTTCTCCATGTCGACTCCGAAGGCGCAGTCTCTCGCAGCTTGACGTAGTCTGGTGATGAACTGCTGAGTCGCCTCCCCTTGTTTCTGGGTGACAGTGTAGAATTCTTGCCGCAGGAACCTGACGTTCACACGAGGCACGGAATAGTTGTTCAGGGCTGCCGCTGCTAGATCATACTCCGCCGGTCCCCCTCTATTAGCTAGAGTTAGGAAAATGTCTTGGACATCTTGTCCGGCACGGTGCAAAAGTAGAGCCCATCTCCTCTGTAAAGTTGCTGGAGGAGTGTTTTGTTCCACGAAAAGTCCCTTTCCATCCGCGAAAAGTTCAAATGAAGTTAGCCACCTCGTCCAATGCCTGCCTAGCGTGGCAGGGTCAGTGAAGCACTCGAACGGTGGAATTTTTCCGTTATCCATCGTCCGTCGAATATCTTCTTTTATCCAAATTTAATTTACTCACGGGTCGTCGTTGTGCACTACACTCGTCGCCAATGATATGTTTACACTTTTAAGTAAAACATTTACCAGGATTAAACTTCACTGAATTAAATCATACGGAGACCGTTTCAAGCGTGTCGTTCCTTTACTTCACAACTCATAACTGAACATTCCACATCCGGTGTCACGTCAATCATATCCCGGGGTGCATCAATTAATACAGTCTCAACATTTCTGTATACCCAGTATATGACAGGACACTCCACAGGCACTGCAGTATGCAAAGCTAACTGGCTACAATGGGAACCAATCAGTGTGAACATTCTCCCTGTATTCTAATTTCTCTGGCCCAACCCATTAGCCCAAAGATGGAATCCTGGTCATGTCAGCCCACAGCTCCACCTGCAGGACTTGAGACAACGGACAGTCAGAAATGGCAACCCCAGCCAAGCTGTCATGGCTGGGCGTGACATCCCGCCCCCCTTAAAAACAGAGGCCCGATCTAATGGGTTTCTGAAGCACCATCAATATTAACAAAACAAAATAAACAAAACCAAAAACATCCACACAGACCATAGGCAATCAATAGCCAATGTTGCTTTTTGCTATCGGGTGTGAAAAGCCATTGTTGCTATTTGCATCCGGCTGTGATTAGCCATTGTTGCATGAAGTACTGTGTTTCTTTCCTTCAACAGATGCATAGTAGTATTGGTAGGTATATGACAATAAAGTGGATGCACTCGGGTGCGAATAGCCAATGTTACTATTTGCACTCGGATGTGAATAGGCATTGTTGCTATTTGCACCTGGGAGTGAATAGCCTTTGTTGCTATTTGCACCTGGGAGTGAATAGCCTTTGTTGCTATTTGCACCCCGGTGTGAATATCCATTGTTGCCATTTGCACCCAAGTGATTAACCATTGTTGCTATTTGCACCCGGGTGTGAATAGCCATTCTTGATATTTGCACCTGGGTATGAATAGCCATTTTTGCTTTTTGCATCTGGGTGTTAATAGCCAATGTTGCTATTTGCACTGTTGTGTGAATAGCCATTGTTGCTATTTGCATCCGGGTGTGATTAGCCATTGTTGCATGAAGTATTGCGTTTCTTTCATTCAACAGATGCATGGTAGTATTGGTATGTATCGGGGGGACCGAAAGCTTGCAAGTCAAGTAAAGTTTCTTTGCACAAAAATAGACCTGAAGTGTGCGGATTGTCTTATTTTTATACAGAAATTTCTACTGAATCCTGCACCTTTTAAACAGATGAGCGGTGGCCTATCACAACTTAAGGTATCGGGGGGAAAAAGTGGATGCACCCGGGTGTGGATAGGCAATTTTGCTATTTGCACCCGGGTGTGAATAGCCAATCCTGCTCTTTGCTCCCGGGAGTGAATGGCCATTGTTGCTATTTGCATCCGGGTGTGATTAGCCATTGTTGCATGAAGTATTGCGTCTCTTTCATAACATATATGCATGGTAGTACAGGTAGGTTTACTGAAAAAAGTTGATGCACCCGGGTGTAAATAGCCATTTATGCTATTTGCACCCGGGTGTGAATAGCCATTGATGCTATTTGCACCTGAGTCTGGTTAGCCATTGTTGCTGTTGCATCCAGGTGTGATAAGCAATCGTTGCATGAAATATTGTGTCTCTTTCATTCAACAGATGCATGGTAGTATATGGATGCACCCGGGTGTGAATAGCCATCGTTGTGATTTGCACATGGGTGTCAATATCCATTGTTGCTATTTGCACCCGGGAGTGGATAGCCATTGTTGCCATTTGCACCCGAGTTTGATTAGCCATTGTTGCTATTTGCACCTGAGTTTGAATAGTCATTGTTGCTATTTGCACCCGGGTAATAGCCATTGTTGCTATTTGTACCCAGGTGTGAATAGCCATTGTTGCTATTTGCATTCAGGTTTGTTGCATGAAGTATTGCGTCTCTTTCACTCAACAAATGCATGGTATAGTATAGGTAGGTATAGGGCGGAAAAGCGGATGCATCCAGGTGTGAAGCCAATGTTGCTATTTGCACTTGGTGTGAAGAGCAATTCTTGCTTTTTGCATCGGGGTGTGTATTGTTGCTATTTGCACCCGGTTGCGAACAGCTATTTTTGCATTGCATCTTTCATTCAACAGCTGCATACTGACACATATAGAAACAGAAAACTCTAGTGTAGATATTACAGTAATGGGTTGTACCATAGGTGGGTATAAGAAAAAAAATAATGCACCCGGGTGTGAATAGTTATTGTTGCTATTTGCACCCGAGTGTGAATAGCCAATGTTGCTATTTGCACCCGGTGTGAATGGCCATTGTTGCTGGCACCCAAGTTTTACTAAGCAATGCTGAATTGTGTCAAAATGATAGCCGTATTTACGGATTTTTCCGGCCATAGTGTAATGACTGTTCATATGTATTTGACTGAAGACACAGTTTTCTTTTATAGCATATCTTTTTTTGTATTTTGTACTAAGTCAAGTATTTTGGAAACGCAAGAGCCTTTTGCACACAAGATTTTGGGTTTGGAGACTCTGTTTCTCTGGTGAGCCCAGTGCTTTACCTTTTATGAAAATGTGCTTTTTGGAGTGACAACTGTGTCAATGCTATCGAGAAAAACTGTCAATTAAATAGACTAATAACGTAAACAAACCCCCATCCCTGCACACTTTATATGCATGCCTTCCGTGCTTCTGGACTCTTATCCCCCGCCTTTGGAATCTACACACTGCACTAGGATTCTTTACTGTAGGCCTACTGCACTGTTTTTTTTATCCTCCAATACAGCCATACAGTCAATCACTATGCTCAAGCGTGTGTGTGTGTGTGTGTGTGTGTGTGTGTGTGTGTGTGTGTGTGTGTGTGTGTGTGTGTGTGTGTGTGTGTGTGTGTGTTTGTGGAGTGACACTGGCGACTTGTGATACCCCATCTTTTTCCAAGGAATACAATGTGACTTCTGAGTACTGAGTACAGTGACTTCTGATACTCCTGGACACTTTATCTTTACTATGCACAGTGACTTCTGACACTCCTGGGGTGAATTTCTCGAAACCAAAGTTGCTTACTACATTAGCTACTTTGTTGTTTTCAATGCATTTTCCCATTGACAACTACCGAAGTTGCTAACAGGCTAACAACTTCTCTTTTGAGAAACTCAGCCCTGGACATCATGTTGGTCACTTTGTCTTGGGCTGCTATGTGCCACAGCTAAGGCACATGTGACACTGTGGACACTTTATAGTTTGATGTGTGTGTGTGTGTGTGTGTGTGTGAGAGAGAGAGAGAGAGAGAGAGAGAGAGAGAGAGAGAGAGAGAGAGAGAGAAAGAAAGAGAGAGAAAGAAAGAGGGGGGTATGTTGTAAGAATGAGCTACATGGTTAATATAGTGTAAGGATGTGTGTAATGTCGTGTTATGTCTTCTGTGTTATGTAGGTCTAGCCGATGCTACTGGACACCTTCATTTCCCCCTGGGATCAATGATACTCTACTCTACTCTACTAATGCCCCCAAGTGGCAACTGAGATAGCATGTTGAATGTCGTGCGCCTTTAAGCCATAGCAGTAGTCGCTGGTGTCATAGTCGCAATAGAACCTCTGTTTAAAACATGTCACTGCCTTGAACGTGCCTCTACCCAAGGCCATTGGAGCTGCTCAAAGTTAATTGGATCCCGACAGAGTGGGTGGAGTTCCCGATTTCTCCGGAACTCAGAAACGATATTTGGATTGCTCTAATCCTGACTAGTGGCAACGCCGGTGTTGTTGCTTCACAAGGAGGGCGTGGCCTAGCTAATGGCACAGTCAAATTGCAACACAAAAACAATCACAGGACTTCACCGCCCACTTAGCCTAGGCCCTAGATTAACAAAATGTCTATTTTCATCGCACATGCCACATGCAACAGTCTAGAGTAGGCCTACTCCTCATTTTATCTGTGTAAATAAATAACCCTTACGTGGCTAGTTTCCAAATTCCACCTCTGCCTAAAACAGGTTATTTTCCGAAAATGCCAATGAATATGAGGTGTCCCCTCTTTTTACGGTAAGGATTGCGTAAGATCAAGGGTGTGGCGTACAACACATAACGTCATCATTCTTCACACGGGGAGGGGCTATAAAGAGATGTTTTCTTCTCCTCTACAACGGTACAATCGCCATTTTGAGAGCAGGATAGAACTGGTTCGACGAGCCTACGAGTGAAGACAGTAAAAAGCTAGCTTTATAATTCAAAGAGACTTCAACGCTCGACACCCAGTTGTCATCCGAAAGGAAAGAGAATCTTATCGTATGTCCGCTATCCAGAACCTCCAAACTTTTGGTAAGACTTACCAGAATTTACCGACTGTATTTTAGGGTGGGGGAAGGGCGAACAAATTGCCCAGTCAGGCCTATTTGTCAAGGCCTTTGATCATTTTGAAAATGTGAGCACCTCAGTCATTTAGTCGTAATCCATTTGCCGTATTGTATGTACATGTTTTGCGTTCTGTAACGTGTGAAAAGTGGGTGAAAAAATGTCAATTACCGCATTTCCTTGTTTGGGTGCTAATCTATGCTTGTACTAAATGCTAACAAAGTTAAATCAGCGGCTTGGAGGTCAGGCCCAGCTTTCGGGGTTTTTTTGCCGGATTTAATATGCGTATGATTGGCCCTAGCGCTGTTTTATCCAATGCGTGTGTCAAGAGAAATCGTTCTTAACTTAAATTAGTTTGGATAAGAACATACCCTGCTCACACGCCTAGTGACAACTAGCTGCCTCAAGCAAGTTGTAGCTTAGCGTTATGTGCTCGAGCGCTGGACCATTAGCAATGATGCTACACAACCTGGCGCTAATCTGTGCTAACCTAGCATGCTGTGTCGTAGGCCCATTTGCGGGGCCCCCACTTATTCTTGTGTCTATAATTAGATTGGCATTTGTTTGTGCAACCGTCCTGAAATATGGTTGTCGGTAAGCGAGTTACCACGTTCAAGCGGCACACGTTATTGCTGGCGGATGTCTAACATAAGTGAAGATGTAGCCGTCGTGTTGCCTCGGGTCAGGCTCCATTTTTGTTAGCGGAAGCGCACAACGGTTACCACCTTGCTGAGCAAACGCAGCAGATCTCACCGACATGTACTAACGTCTTAACAGACCAGAAAAACTAGAGCGGGTCAAGGCGTTCACTGCGTCTTCGGTATAACTGGAAACCGCTAGTCTACCAGACATGTTTTTTCTTTTGTTGTGAATGTTAATGGAGTTTAATGCTGACTTCCGTGTTCTGCAAAGTCGCCTGTTCATGATGGTGGTGATGGCCGAAGTATACCACCATGTCAACTCTAATACTTAAAAAATGTTTTCTGTTCTCTCCAGACCCCTTTGCTGATGCATCTAAGGGTGATGACCGGCTCCCAGCAGGGACTGAGGACTACATCCACATAAGAATCCAGCAACGCAACGGAAGGAAGACTCTGACTACAGTCCAGGGCATTGCTGATGACTATGACAAGAAGAAGCTAGTCAAAGCCTTCAAGAGGGTTAGTTCAACATCCTGTGATTTATATTTCACATGAGTTGTGTGATCCACATTGGTATGGGTTGCTGTTTTCCCCCTCACTAAACCAGTTTTGCTTCTCCCCTCTCTTCAGAAATTCGCCTGCAATGGGACTGTGATTGAGCACCCAGAGTATGGTGAGGTGATCCAGCTGCAAGGGGATCAGCGTAAGAACATTTGCCAGTTTTTGACGGAGGTAAGCACACAAAGCTAGACATTTCAGAAGCAGTGAGCCGCTTTCTATAAACCTTTGATATCGCTGTAAAATAGCTGTGTTTGCTGTCTGCATTTCCTTGTGGTGCAGAAAGTGTTGCTGAAAGCTCAAAAGTGCCCTTTGTCTTACTAAACCCCCCCTTTTCCCTTCCCCCAACAGATTGGCCTGGCGAAAGAGGAGCAGCTCAAGGTCCACGGATTCTAGAAGCTGCCTTGACCCTCCCCCGCTCTCCCACTCCCTCCCTCCTCTCCCGCCTGCCCTCCCCCCTCTCTGGGCTCTGATGTTTAACCCTGTGCTGCCTCCATTGCGGCCCTTTAACTGATGTTGATCATTACCTCGAAAATGAGAGACTTAATAACCTGTGTGGCCCCCTGGACACAGGGGTCAGTCCATCGCCACACACATGGACGGACGGCTTCACAAATGATACGGGACGAATGGTGATATTTTTTTTTCTTTTTCTTTTTTTTTAATTTCCCCTGCTCTCTTTACCCCTTTTTTCTAATTTTAAGCCTAGTGCCGTTCTCGAGGGCACAGTTTCATGTAACTCTCTTTGTTTTGTACAACCCGTGACAATAAAACATTATGACGCCAGTTCTTGTTATTCCTCAAATGGTGGGGCTCAGGGGAGGGTCTGGTATGTTTGCACGTGTCAGATCAAATGTGCACACTAACTTTGTTAGTTTGTTTCGCATGTCGTCAAGGCCCATTTTGTGGGACTGGTGGGTGTGCGTGCGAGCGCAAGTTTCCCTCTATGCCTCATCAAAACCAGTTTCATATCATGGCACTCTTTATCTGAAACCTATTTGTTTTAAAGATGTATGCATAATTTGAAGACTGGTTTTATTTTTGTTTGGAATAAACTTCGGTAGAAATTGCGCTTTGATTCCAAGTGGTATTTCACATTAACTGCTATTATAGCTTTTTTGGATGTCCTAGCTGAATATGTACTCTTGACTAGCTATGCAGACTGTTAAATGTAAAGGTGCACTGTGTATGATGGTGGCAAGTAGGTATTGCATCTGCTGTTCAGTGAAGATGCTACTTACTGCCAAATTTAATCTTTTCACAAATATTTACTAGTACGGACCTAATATTTACTAGTGCGACCAAGGTGCACTAGGTTTTACTGCTAAAATCGTCTTTCTGGAAATTCGAAATGGTGGACACTGCAGAAGATCCCCATTACATGTATGAGAAGTGCAAATTTCTGACAATGAATACTTAGAATTTGGTGATGTAAAGGTAACATTTGTGAAATGGCTGCATGGATTCTGGAAATAAACTATTAAATATTGCACAGTGCACTTTTTAAGGTACGAGGCTGTGAGTGGATTAGAGGACAATGGGCCCTTTTCACATGACATCAGACCCTCAAATGAACTGATGTGGTTGTAGGCTGCATCCGGTGGCATGCATGTGTTTTCTAAAGGTACTAAAGATTTTCAATTACCACATCACCAATGAAACAATGTGGGGTCAGTTTTTGTCGCCTGAATGGTTGCGACCCCCACTGAACTTAAATCCTGAACTCCTGGCAGCTCAGATGTGCAGCTTAGAACGTTACGTTATAGACTACTGAGAAACTTGGCTCAATCATGTCTACACATAGTCGTTTACCCACTTCACTTTAAAAAGAAACCAAAACTAAGAACCCATTGTTATTAGCACTAACGCCATAGGTTCTTTCAACTTGTGTTCTGGTTGTTCCAAATGGCTTTCTTTATAGGCCTGCTTCTATCCATTAATATGTAGGCTACAAATGTAATACTACCTTCAATAACTGTTCATACAAAATATGTAAAAACATTGCAATAGGTTGGTCTGTCGCCACTTCAACAAATGTACACAACCTAATAACGCTGAGATGTGCAATAAATCTAAGACTTATGAAGCATTGCTAATGAGCTTTGGTGTAGGCTATTTATAGGCTACATTGGCATAGAGGAATTCACTCAAAACTGTAGGAATCACTTGGATCAAATGGTATTCAGAGGACACATTTCCATGAGCATATTTAATCATCTTTGAAGGCTAAGAGATCTCAAAGTGTGACTGATTAAAAACACATTTTACCTTACCTAACATAGAGATTACACTCAAAGTTATAGTGGGTCAAAATCTGGGGTGAAGTTGCGGGCATTACTAGAATGAAATAGGCCATGTACGCACTTAAACCCAGACAAATGTAACACACTCTCATCATATATACAGCTCCAGGCCACTTTATTAGAATAGCATGAAAAAGTTGATTTATTTCCATAATTCCATCAATAATGTTAAACTGTCATGGATTGTAGATGCATGGCCCAGTTGTTTAACTATTCCAATCATTCAAGTTTTTCTTTTTACATAATTTGGCCTTCCAGCTCAAAAAACCCATGAATTGGGAAATTCGCATTATTAGAATATTGTAATAAAATCACAATTTTCTTCATCAAAATTCGTTTCACATCAGTGCACATCAAATCAGTTGAAATTTGGTACTTTCTACATAACATGCAATGTTCAATACTTGGTTAGGACTCTCTCTGTCTTAATAACGGCCATGATGCGTTTAACATTGAAGTCAATGGCAGAAACAGTGCATGGGAGTAATGGAAGGCCAGATATCCTTGATGCTTTACCGTCAGCTGTTCTTGTTTGTTGACCTGGTGTCCCACACTTCACTCTTCAATATACCCGTAGATACCCATGCTACGTTTTGGTGTTAACTCACCAGTTTAATTCTAACTCACCAGAAATAAAACCCCATTCATTTTCAATGGGGTTTCATTTCTGGTGATTTAGAATTAAACCGGTGAGTTAGCGACAAAAAGTGGCATGGAAATCTACAGGGTATATTGAAGAGTGAAGTGTGGGACACCAGGTCAGCTATACAAAAACAGCTGACGGCAAAGCATCAAGGATATCTGGCCTTCCATTACTCCCATGCACTGTTTCTGCCATTGACTTCAATGTTAAACGCATCATGGCCATTATTATTAATAATATTAAGACAGAGAGAGTCCTAACCAAGTATTGAACATTGCATGTTGTGTAGAAAGTACCGAATTTCAACTGATTTGATGTGCACTGATGTGAAACAAATTTTGATGAAGAAGATTGTGATTTTATAACAATATTCTAATGATGCGAATTCCCCAATTCATGTTTTTTTTGAGCTGGAAGACCAAAATGTGTAAAAATAAACAATTTAATGATTGGAATAGTTAAAAAACTGGGCCATGAATCTATAATCCATGACAGTTTAACATTATTGATGGAATTATGGAAATAAATCAACTTTTTCATGCTATTCTAATGAAGTGGCCTGGAGCTGTAGTTCAATGTGGCTGCACATATTTTGCTGTATAGTGGTAGATGTACTTATTTATGTTCTGTTCCAATGGCCTGGCCATAATTCTTGTGATGCACAAAGTTTTGTACTCAAGCATATTTCTTTATGTCGATGGTATAAGTGCGCTAAATGAGACTTGACTGCTGAAATGATTTTGCAGGCCAAAAAGGGAGGACATTCCCAAACCTTTGCACTAAGCTACTGAACAGTGTTTCAAGTAGGGGCCTACATTCACATTCACACGTGAAGGCTTAACAAATAACACTGAAAAAAAGTTCTATTGCCCACCATTTAGGCACTTACTTTCACAAAATGAAGCAAATAAAACAGAAACAGAAAAATAAAGCATCTGTGGGGATGAGCAATAAATGTTGTCTTGTTCCTCCTATTCCTATAATGATTTAGCCTGGGAGTACCCATGCTGCCTTGCGCATTCTTTTAGATCACACCTGTGATTTAGTCTGGCGTTTGCCGCCAGACAAATAATGATGTCCAATTTACTAGTGGCAGCATGCAATGAAACAGGCTCCATCCTGCTTTATTCACCACTTCACCACTAAAGTTAGTTCAAACCAAAGAAACTCAAGAGAAAGAAAAATCTCTTGGTGGGGAATGCATTGGCCACAGTGTAGTACGGGGGCGTTGCCTGAGGACACGAGTGGATGGAAAATTAACTCCCTTGCGCATGGTCATTGGTCAGTGGGTGCGATGGATGCCATTTTCGTACTCCCTTGCACATGGTCAGTGGGGGCGACACCATGATGGATAATTTGTGGCCAAGTAACGGCAGCTGTTGGTCAGCAGTAATTGCTGGGGGTAATTAAGGACAGCTGACAGACATTCACGCTGTCCTATGACCTGTTCCACAGTGAATAACATTTCCGTACTCCCCTCGCCATCATTTCCTACTACGCTGTTATGACGTGAGTAAGCCCTCTTGTCTCAAGCCTCTTTGGTTCAAACTGTAGTTTTCTGGACTCAGATGTGCTTAGTAAGGATGCCAAATCTGCCGCGGATTGGGTGTTTCGTTTCTGTCATCATAAAACAAGTTCAGGGTAGGACACGGCTGTTGGCCGCACCCAGGCCCGCAGACAGAGGGGGGACAAAGAGGTATTTTGTCCCAGGCCCAGGGGGATAGGGGCCCCAGAATTGGGTCCCCATTACATGGTATGTATTGGGTAGGGGGCCCTTTCAGATGACATTGTCCTGGGCCCAGCGAAAGCTGTCAGCGGCCCTGGCACACCAGTGAGTGACACGTGGCCGGCTGTGATCTCAAGCATCTGACCCAAATTCCACACAGAGCAGCAGAGAGATTAGGCTACTCCACTCACTTCTCTTCATCTGCCTATTTGTTTTCCTTTTTCATTTTGTTTTTTTCCTCCCAACGTTAGAAAGGGCCCAAAAAGCCACAAAGTATTATGCCAAAGGCCTTGCTCAGGGAAGATCTACTATAGATTATACAGAGGAGGCTGTGTTTATCATTCTCTCTCTCTCTCTCTCTCTCTCTCTCTCTCTCTCTCTCTCTCTCTCTCCAAATGCTCTGTCATAAATTGCACACTTACATGTGCACTCATACTGCTCCTCCATGATATATAGGCCTAACACTTTTCATCCAGACATTTCAGAAGACCTCTCCCCACCATGGATCCCCCACAGTATGCCTTTTAACGTTATGCCAGGTCCACGTGAACCATGAATTCTCTTGTCCTTATGTGTGCATGGCTACTCCATACATATGTGTCTATGCATCTCTCGTGTATGCTTACGTAGCCTACAATATGTGCCCCTATACAGTACGCTAGGCTATGTGCATGCATGCCTGTGCTAGCTCTTTCTGTCTCTCTCTCTCTGTCTGCTAGCTCCTCTCTCTCTTTCTGCTAGCTCCTCTCTCTCTCTCTCTTGCTCTCTCTCTCTCTCTCTCTCTCTCTCTCTCTCTGTCTCTCTCACTCGCACTCTCACTGAGCTGGCTCCTCTGGTATAGTGAAATGACTCAGCAGCAGCCTCTTCAGCCAGGCACCACCAGGCTAGCTCATTCCCCATTCAGCCCAGTAATGAACCCTCACAAGCCATAAACTCTATGGCATATGCAGCCGCTCTAATCATTATTTTGATTTACCAAGGAGGGGTGGGTTGAAGGTGTGTGTGTGTGTGTGTGTGTGTGTGTGTGTGTGTGTGTGTGTGTGTGTGTGTGTGTGTGTGTGTGTGTGTGTGTGTGTGTGTGTGTGTGTGTGTGTGTGTGTGTGTGTGTGTGTTAGAGAGAGGGAGAGAGAGAGTAAGCAATTTCCCACATCTGTTCAGGCCCAGTGGTATTCTTGCTGTGATGTATTCTGTGGAAATTAAGGGTTTTTCTTTTGATGTGAGATTTGGTGCCTGGGCTGTTCACAGATATGTCGAAGGGAAAGTCATTCTGTGCACGAGCCTTTAAGATTAGACCAGAGGCGCTGCCTGTGACGGATTCCTTTTGTAGTTGAATGTGACAAGACCTCATTTCTCCAGGAACTGGGAGCTTCAGCGGTAGTGACGTGAGCTAGCCACTAGAGTGTGCTGTGGTTGAGGTAATGTGTTGGGATAAAGCTCAGGTGCCTTTGTGCGATTAAAGGCCAGAAATATCTTTATTTCACAATGCTGGAATCTCTCTCTCTCTCTCTCTCTCTCTCTCTCTCTCTCTCTCTCTCTCTCTCTCTCTCTCTCTCTCTCTCTCTCTCTCTCTCTCTCTCTCTCTCTCTCTCTCTCTCTCTCTCTCATTGCCCCTGCAGCCTATGTGTTGAGCATCAAAGGTATTTAGAGAATGTTTATACATTACTTGGCACCTCTGAAAGCAAGAGAATATTCAGATTGTGCCTCTGCTGCATCATTCTCTCTCTCTCTCTCTCTCTCTCTCTCTCTCTCTCTCTCTCTCTCTCTCTCTCTCTCTCTCTCTCTCTCTCTCTCTCTGTGTTTGTGTATGGAACCAACAGATTATTTCAGTATTGTATAAGCATATTGTATATGCTGACGTCCTAGGTATTAGGGCTAACTGTGCCAGCTCTGTGTGTTTCTGTGTTTTCGTGTGCAAGTGTGTTGTGTGAGATTTACTATGTGGGAAGTAGCTACAGCACACATAATGGAAAAATGCAGAGATAGTAAGTAAGAAAATGTATTGTGTGTGAGAGCATAGTGTGTGTGTGTGCGTGCGTACATGCGTACGTGCATGCGTGCGTGCGTGTGCGCATGCATTTATTATCGAATGAAGTGCAGACAAAGCACGGGTGGTGTAGCAGCAGCAGCAGAAGCTGCAATGGATGTGTGCACGCGGATGGAGATTAAAGTCTATGAAAATTAATAGTGATGGAATTAATTTCCCAGACATTCCTCCTCTGCTAATATCCTCTTCTCCGAGGGTTAAACAAACCTCACTCGAAATTCTGCTGCTGTCGTCCCCCCCCCCCCCCCATTTTAATTTCCATATCTTAAGGCTCTCTCACTTCCCTTCTCTCTCTCTCTCTCTCTCCCCCTCTCTCTCTCTCTCCCTCTCTCTCTCTCTCTTTTTCCTCTCTCTCTCGCTGTCTCTTTCTCTCTCTCACTCTGTCTCTCTCTCATGCGCTCTCTGTCTCTCTCTCTCTCTCTCTCTCGCTCTCTCTCTCTCTCGCTATCTCATGTGCTCTCACTCTCTCTCACTCCTCTCCCCTGAGCTCTGCCAATCAAGGGGACATGCATGAACAGACAGCAAGAGAGGGCATATAGGTGTAGTCAAGTACACATGGCCATAGCTGAGAGAGAGAGAGAGAGAGAGACTCACCGATGCACACACACACACACGCACAGAGAGAGGTGTAGAGGGTGGCTGTAACCAAGGTAATTTTGTCGGGATTTGCATACTTTAATCGGGAGATTACTCTGTAACCGACATCTTAAAGGTCAAGAGAACATTTTGCTGCAGTTTTTAAATGACTTCTCCACAGTGCGTGAGGAGAAGCTGGAGGGGTTCTTCTCTTTTTTTTCTTCAAAAAATCTTGTCCACCTGAGATTGATGTGCCCTTGATCTAACAGCAGCTATGAGAGAGAGAGAGAATAAACTGAAGGACAGTTGAAGACTGTAAATTGTGGAAAAGATAGGCCTATTCATGTGAATTAACAAAAGGCTTAGGCACAGTCTTGATAACAATAGATATCATAAACCTAAATAGTTGCATATCATGAACAGTGAGAGGGAAATTAAACTTCATCAGATTTACTTTTATTCTGGGCATTACTCCTCTGAGTCTCCCATGCTCATGGGTGTCGCCAGGGTTCTAAATTAACACCAGCCAACCGGCCAAATGCTCATGAAATTTCAGTTTGGCTGGTAGAAAAGTCCAACTTATGAGCCACTTATGACCCATTAGACTAATGTAGTGAGTGCGTGTTTGGCTAGTGAAATTAGAGGGGCAGGGAGTAAAATAAAGACTGGAGGAGAGAGACCAAGACTGAGCCCTTAAACTCCTGTCTGTCTTTCATCCTTTGTATGTGCATGTCCACGGTAAAGTGTCTTCAGTGCTCTCTCTCTCTCTCTCTCTCTCTCTCTCTCTCTCTCTCTCTCTCTCTCTCTCTCTCTCTCTGTGTGTGTGGTTCAAGAAAAAGCATGTGTCTTGAAGTGATGATTTGCAACTTGTGTCATGTTGTATGTCCTTGTGTCAATGTGTGTTTGAGTGTGTTTGTGTATAGCTGTCGCTCTGTGTGTGTGTGTGTGTGTGTGTGTGTGTGTGTGTGTGTGTGTGTGTGTGTGTGTGTGTGTGTGTGTGTGTGTGTGTGTGTGTGTGTGTGTGTGTGTGTGTGTGTGTGTGTGTGTGTGTGTACTGGATATGTGCGTCACGTGTGGCTTTTGAATTTAATTTGTGTGCGTGTGTGTGTGTGTGTGTGTGTGTGTGTGTGTGTGTGTGTGTGTGTGTGTGTGTGTGTGTGTGTGTGTGTGTGTGTGTGTGTGTGTGTGTGTGTGTGTGTGTGTGTGTGCATTTATACTGTATGTTTGCACATGTGTGCCCCTTCCTGACCTCTCCTGCTCCTGTTTCTGGCCTTCCTTAAGGACCCCGTTCCTCCTCTCATGCTCCCTCCTACTGTGGAGGCTACAGCACGGACCAGTACCACCACAACACACACACACACACACACACACACACACACACACACACACACACACACACACACACACACACACACACACACACACACACACACACACACACACACACACACACACACACACCACCTTCATATATTTGAGGGGACCTCCCATTGACTTCCATATTAACCCTAACAGTAGCTAAAGAATGCTAAACTGTGCCCAAACCAACACAATTCATAACCATAACCTGTCAGTGAGGAAATGTTTTTACACTTTTACTTTTACCAGTAACAACAAAACCACCCGAGCAAACCCCTGCAAAAGGGGTCAAAATATGTGGGGTCCAGGATTTTGGCCCCTCGCTCATTGGTTTGCTCCAATAGCAGTGGCCTCACGAAGGTACTAGATTGGTGCCACACACACACACACACACACACACACACACACACACACACACACACACACACACACACACACACACACACACACACACACACACACACACACACACACACAGCCAGCCGCACATAAAACAGAACTAGAACTAAGGACTTGTATTTTCAAAGTGCTACTGTCAGCTTTTTATGCTACAGAGGCACTACCCAGTGAGGCTTCAATGGTAGATACAGCAGATGGAATAGCATACTTTCCCTGCAATACACACAATGTACTGTATTTAGCGGCCATGCATTTGTAATAGAAAGTATAGATGTAAAGGTACCATAAAAAACTTAAATATTTTAATGATCTTCCTTGTTCCTTGTTTGTTTTTGTTCGTATTTTGTTCTTGTCCTTGTTCTTGTCTTGAGTGCTTTCCTGCTTTCATTACAAAGAAAATGATATTTTGTGAAATTGTGAAATCACAGCACCACACCCAGACCAAACACATACACACACACACGCACACGCACACACACACACACACACACACACACACACACAGGATCTGGTTGTCATTATACTTTTTTTGGCCTTCCCTATTTCCATGGAGATACATAAGGTTAGGTTACACTTAGGTGTGCCTGCATTCCTGTTTGCACTCAACTCCATAGTAACACCACTGCCTCTGACCACATGAGATCTGTGGACAAAAGGACGGTCAGGACAGAAAAAACACTGTGACTCTTCAACAAGTAATTTCAGGGTTGCCAGATGTGACTGATGATTTCCAGCCCAAAACATGCTCAAAACTAGTGTTGCACCGATACCATTTTTTGGCCCCGATACTGATAGCCGATACCTGGCTGTGCAGTATAGGCCGATACCGATACTATTTTTATTTTAGTGCAGTATCGGGGCCTTGGCCGATACTGGTATAGGTATCGATGCAACACTACTCAAAACCCAGCTAGAAGCACTAAGTCCTGCCCAATTTGAACTATATTCTATTGATTTCTATGGCAGATGTCTGAATCTGCAGAAAAATCTGTTTGAAAAAAAAAGACTATTTCTTACCTGCAATCCTAAGCAGCCCAATCTGGCAACATGGTGATTGTGCGGACAACAAAGAGATCTAGTAACTGCACTGAGCTGCTGGGTCCAAGATTCAACAGCAAACTTTAGCACTACTACAACTCCTGAGTTCAAATGTAAGCATTAATGGTATTGATTGCAAAATGCAGTTAGATCCAGTCTCCACATTTTTGTTTATACATTCCCATGTTTATAGCCCGCAGTGATTACAATCTCACTTACAAAATCATGGAGAACAAGGTATAGGCAAGGGGCAAAGGGATGCCACACTCATAACAGGTCTAATACAGGCCTACTCAAATATGTAGGCTACCCTATTCCATCTCATTCCACTTCCTGTCAAAAAAAAACCTACTGAGCTGGCCCTTTGAGTGAGTTCAAAGAGAAGGTAATTGACTTTTGAAAAAAAAAATGTGAGGGGGAAAAATGCATCGAGGGAATAAATAGAGGAGCGAGGCGATAAGCCATCTGGTATTTAAATGTCACTCGCAAAGCATGTCCTTTTAAGAAGCGGTGTGCTCTGATCCTCGCCATGTAATTTGTAGGAAGAAAAAAAAAGAGAGAGAGATTGAAATCAATGGCTTCTTTTCTGTTTATGAAATTCTTACTGCAAGTGCTAACATTGTAGGACACAGGTTTAACATTTTTTTTGGTCATCAGACGTGGGAGACATTTCAGAATCGGGAGGCATTTTGAATAAGTGACTGCATGAATAGAACATGGTCAGCATCAAAGCCCCTTTGTCATCAGAGGGAATCCAAACTTGTGAAGTATACTGTTGTCCTGAAATGTGGTCAGAGAGCTGAGCTAGGGAATAAACAGCAAAGTGATGTTGATCTAAATGTCACTTCAACATTTGTAGTTCTGGGGTGCATGTCTCAAAAGCATTGCTAACGATATGAGCTACTTTATTTGCGATGCAATTTCCCATTGACCACTTCCCAAGTTGCCTCCTGACTAGCATCTATGCGTTCGAGAAACGCAACCCCCATTTGAATGTCACAATTATGACTCCTCTACATCTGTTTCAGGGTTTTCAGATATTTTAAGAAAAACTCACTTCTTCACAATTGATACGTAATAGGCCTACTGCAATATTGAATAGGTTGCCTGATCAGGTTGCAAATTAGCCGTACTAACTATAAATCCTGAATTCATCTAAAAGCTCTATGGCCTTGCCATGTCATTTCTTGTAATAATGTGCGCATTGTCCCTGTCACATAAACGACAAATATATTGCAGTGATTCTTGGGCGGCAGTAACAACCTCGAGGGCCGCATTAAACAATCAGTTTTGTACTGACGGAATGGGCCTCAACCTGACATGTAGAGTAGAGTAGAGTAACTTTATTGATCCCCAGGGGGAAATGTATAGTTCATGGACAACGGGCTTCTACTGTATTCCATTCAACGGTTTTGAAGTGGTTTTGATCTGCGAGAATACTTCCGACCCACATTTTCCTTATGTACCATAGCAACCCTGAGAACAAGTGCTGATAGGCCGACACAGCCGGCTTGTTGTCTTTGATTGTCAATCAGCCCAACTAATTGGTCATTTAAATAATTTAATAGCTCTCTAACATAAAGGGTCAGGCTGAAAAATATTGGGGCTGTTTGAAAGGGACGGGAAACTTCAGTTTGAACGAAACAGAGCAGACTGAAAGAATTTCAAATAAGATACAATATTTCAAGTCTCCCATCGAGATGCATGGGGAATGGTGCTCTACATCCGTGTGCCGCCCCCAGTCGTTGCTTCAGTCATGAATCAAACGAACGGCGTCCCCTTTATTCAGGTCAGTGTCCTCAACGACATGTCTGATCCTGAATCATTATACCCATGTGCATTTTATAACATATTAGAAAAACACACTTGTCATAATTAGGTCATAGCTTCTAAATCTTTTCCAGCTTGCAACATCCCGCAAGAACCTTTTCCTCCACATTAACTTGTCACATGTCTACTACATGTCACACTGTTGTTTGGCATTGCATGTAACTTGTCACTAATAATTGTGGTAGATTTTGTCAGTATTTGAAGAGTTTTGTTGCAAAATGACTTGAACGCCATTTTTTGACTTTTGCACTTTATTAATGGAAATGACTGTTCAGACGGTCTTTCAACTAAGTGTCAATTCTTGCCATTCAAATATGTTGAGACTTGACTTTTTAAACTATAAAATGCAATGCAATGCAATGCCCAATACAAAACAATTCCAAAACGGATATGTCAAGCTCTTCGTCTGATTACATTTCTGAGACATTATTTTTAAAATATATCTAAGTTATGGAGTTGCTGTGTTTCCTTTATTCTAGCTGTGTGAAATGATATTACCCAATCATGAAAAACTGCTGGCAATTTGGAAACGAGCACTGATTAGTATATGATTTTCTCCTTGCTCTGTGTTGTGTCTAGGTACAAAAAGCCATCGCAGC
>NC_085858.1:12222773-12245273 GCF_034702125.1 Engraulis encrasicolus
CTGTTTGTTCGACAACAAAGGTGCTTAAAACACACAGGTCATGGGGGCTGACTCTACCGTGTTAAATAAATGAGTGGGAGTGTTAACTTCTAAAAGATAACTGTTTGCAGGTCCATTAAAACGAGTTGTTTTTTTTTCTTCTTGTAGAATGCACAGTAGGGAAAAAAGACATTGTTGTACAAGGTTAAAACGTGGAGGCGCTATCATCGCCGTCTCCGAGCGACTTATTTAGCAGCGCAATAATTTGTCAGGGAGCTTTCACGTGTCCCACGGCTGGAACTAAGAGATTTAAATGTCTCGCAAATGAGGCCTTCAGAAAAAACACACCCGCAGGCCACGGCCCCCGAATCACTGTTAGAGCGATAGTCTGGAACAGAGAGAGAAAGAAAAAAGGAAGATGCACTGCCTTTGTTCTTTGAGGCCTTTTCTGTGTGCTCTGGGGGGAAAAGACAAATGAATTGATTGTGCAGCTTTGGAGCCAGAGATCCCTTAGTTTGTCGAGTGAGCAAAAACAGGAGTTACTTCTCAGGCCGAAGAAAAGAGAGGTAGCTGGAAGAGTTGTACCAGAGCACAATGCACGGAACAAAGCCAAATGCCACTGGATCATATGCACACAATAAGACTACATTATCAAACAGGGATACAGAACTCAAAGCAGCATTTACATGCCCTCTTTTATGTCAGTCAGACACTTGCAATCAAACTAGCTAACACGAATACAACATTGTTTTACACAAGCACGCACGCACGCACGCACGCACGCACGCACGCACGCACACATGCACACACACACACACACACACACACACACACACACACACACACACACACACACACACACACACACACACACACACACACACACACACACACACACAAAGGAAGAGAAGAGCACTCTCATCCATCACCCATCATGCATTGCGGCATGCCTGTTAACAGTCTTGAGGCCAGGGGTAGTGGGCTTCAGCTGGGTCCTCTGTTAACTGTACGACTGACTCCCAGGGGCCAATCTGAACAATTTCCATCTACATATCTTCCATCATGCTACCGGAACAAATATTGACTAGTCATTAGAAGTTTACTTCCACACAGAGACACGGTAGGCTATAAATCTTTACAATGCTCAAGATTAATATCATACCAGTAGACTGGAAATGTATGGAATGGAAAAGCTCTTTTTTTTCTCCGTAACCAGCACCAATACAGTATGGTAGATCTTGTATCGTGTTTAGGCCATTTCTATATAAGCTACAAAAATGTTTACCTGATGACCTTATTTGTTAACAAGACGAACTCCAACAGCCTGCCACTGTTTTCTAATTTGGCCCCTATTGTTCTCTAAGATGTTATTGACTAACTGTATATTAAGTCATTATCAGTTTCTGATTGAAAGATCAATTCAGCCACATTTAATATTCTGATGTGCCAAGAAAAGAGTTTGAGGTGCAATAAAAAATACTCCAATGCTGTACCTGCAGCACAGTACTAATGTGGCCTACTAGGTTATTCATCAACCAACCAACCGACCAACCTATCAATCAATTAATCAAGTGTTTATATAGCACATTGTCATACACAGTTGTCATTCAATGTAGTACTTGCGAGACACAAAAAGGAAATATTTCTAGTATTATCTAAAGACAATTTAAATATACTATACTGCCCTACCATTTCAGAACGCAGTATCTAAAAAATGGTCGAAAATGGATTTAGACCGGAAATTGGCTTTAAAATATCTTTCTTGTGTTAAATTTTTTGGGACCAACTTGGTCCTGTTTCAGAAAAAAACTATTATACTGCGCTTTTTGGTGTTAGGAGGTTACGTCGTACTAGCCAAGAATGTAGTATATCGTGCAATATACTGCACTTCTCCATTGACACCATGGTTTTGGTGTAGACAGTAATACCATAACAAAACTCAGTATATTGATTTTTCAACTGAAAAGTAATGAGAATGTTTTTTTTTTCTTTTTTTCTTGTGTGCATACATTTCCACCATAAAAAAGTATCATCACTACTTTACCTCCAACACAGCTGCGTGGCCAGAAAGGAAACTTTTTTCCTTTTCAGTTTGTCATTTTGAATTATACTGAGTTCTGAAATTGTAGGGCAGTATAGCCAACCATACTATACTATACTATACTATACTCATTGACAGTAAATAGAATGGACGCCAAATCAACGCTATTTGCCATTCAACGCTTTGAAGCCAGATTTGGGAACATTCCAACTTACATTCCACCTTAGCGACGCCAAACGCAGGTGCTGATTGGACAACAACAAGACTTCTAACGGTCAATCAAACCATGTTCTGATGCTCATTGGTCAATTTAACTTTTAATATCTCTCTAAAATAAAACATCACCACAAAAAATCACCACCCTGGTAAGTTGGAGAGCAAGGGGACCTACTAGTTGAGCGAAAAATGATCCCCCTGGAGTGGCATTTAAGGGAGATACAGGGTTTTATGTCTCTCATAGGAATGAATGGGATTTGGCCATTTTTTGGTCTTTTTGGGTCCAACCTTGGCTCCAACTTGGCTTCAACAATGAAATAGAATTTTGGCCTCCATTCTATTTACTCTCAATGACTATACTATACTATACTATACTATACTATACTATACTATACTATACATAATTTAATATGTTTATTTGAAATGTGTACATAATTTCTATGATAGTCCAAGAAAGAAACATCCAATCTGATGCACCATGCATCCAGAATTCGCTCCTGCCACACGTCAATGTCATAGCACTTCTGAACTTGAAAATTAATAATTACTTTGCCATAAGAACTCATTCATATTCACAGAAGGGACCAGCTCCGGAACTCTCATTTACACGGGAGCATACCTCTAACAATTTAATCATGGACCGATGGCTTGGAACAAACCAAAACATTTACCTTCTCTCAGTGTCACATTGGGAGGGACAAATATCTAGGGACATCATGTTAGGATTTACACTTTGTTGTATGGTCCCTATATTGTGGTTACAATTTAGCAGCCTACATAAGTTGAACAACACAAGCCCAACTGGGAAACTACAACTCCCATGGTCATTGTGAAACAGCACTCCACAAAATTGCATTCATGCCTCACCCGTATGGCATGCTCGGCGTACCTCAGTTACGGGCCAGCTTCTCAGCAGGTAGCTACCTACCTGTAGTAGGTCATGTGATAAGTCATCTCAGACCATTGTTCTCATTGCATAAGGAAGGTCCCAGTGATGGATCGAAACGTTTGTTTAATGAAATAAAGTGTATAGTTTTTGGAGCTCAAGCCGAGTGTGCTGACCACTCTTAGCACACACAATTTAACTAACTTGCCCAGCTCTTTCTGAGTATTACTAGGATCTTTTTGACTACTGACTGGCAGCAACCAACCTTAGTTTAAGGCCTCACTAAAATGTCATAGGATGATACTTCTCCAGGATGATGAAAGTCCTGGCTGGATTCAGCACACAGCAACATGGAATACAAATGCAAATACCTTGGGAGGTAAATAGCAAACATAGTCTACAGTCATGTTAAGAGGTTGAGACGGGTGTAGATAATAAAGCAACTGGCTGCTTCCGTCCGCTGAAGTGTTGCTCATTAGTTACGAGGTGCTCTGCATGATGCAACTCAACTGCTGGCATACTGCTTACAAACCAGCTAATGTGTCGACTGGGAATAGTCACGGCAGTCTGTGTTTGTTACCTGGGAGGATCAGGGAAGCTGACAAGGGAGGGACAAACAGGTCACTTGCCCTGGGCTCAGGGAGAGAGGGGTGCCCAGAACTGAGTTCTCATTACATTCTATGTATTGGGTGGGGGGCCCTTTTAGATAACTTTGTCCTGGGACCAGCCAAAGCTGTCAGCGGCCCTGCCTGGGATATTGCACATCATATATACCCTGTCTTGTGTGCTTTTCTCCTCTCCTAGAGCTTTCATGGTGACATCTGGTGATGCACATCACCGGTTTTTTCAACATTTTATACAAAACTGTGTGGAAAAACACATACAAAAATGAGTAAATGCAAATTTGTCAACACTGTCCTTATTCTCTATGGAATAATTAAATCATTTCTAAGGCAGGCATGATGAAATGGTAATGCAGTATACTGTCAGTCACTATGTAAACTAATGTATACTAATGTATGTCATACCTTACAGGATGTAAGAAATGACTTCAGGCTGCAGCATAATTAAATCGTGGTCATGTGTACTGTCAAAATCATGATACTCAACTGGAGAACAAACGTTATCAGTGAAAGCGACATGTAAACTTTATTGTGTGCTAATTCATATATAGTTCAGCCATTAAGACTCAGAGAGAGGAATTCGTATTTAACGATTTAATGTTAACGTAGTTGACAATGGAATTGGCATAAGTAGACAGAGAGAGGAATTTGTATTTAGCGATTGAATGTTAACGTAGTTGACAATGGAATTGGCATAAGTAGACAGTATTTGGCGGAGGTCCAATCATCAGCCCGGGTCTTGCGCTGGCGGATCCAGTAGAGCCTGCCGTAGCCGTGCAGCAGGAACTGGACCTTTAACCCCCAAAACTAAAGAGGGCATGCCGGATTTCAATACTGCCGATGGAGATTGAAATCCTGAGAAAATAACTCAACTTACCCCCAAAAGAGAGAACAAGGAGAAGAGGAGACGCATGACCCACCGTAGGCGACGACTGGAACCCACCTACAGCATATGAGGAGGACAAATAAATGAGACAAACATGAAACACTGCAAAACCATGGGCAGGAACAGGCAGGACCCTGCGGCCACGTGAAGAAGTGGACATGGAGATCCCCGACACCACCACCAGTGGTTGCAGCTTGGGCACTTATGCAGGGCACTTATGCACTTTTATAGGGCGCCCTCACGGAGGGCAGTACATGAGACGCGAAGCAAGAGCCCTCGCGGAGAGTGGCACGCTTGTAATAACCAATAGCATGGGCCATTCGATTAGAATTTGCATGGGCCACATTTCGAAACCGTGAAGTAAGATAACTGATGGCCGTAACAAATGTGTGGTAAAGACCGCTTGAGTACTTGTGAGTTGTAAAGCAGCACCCGATTGCAGTGTATAATGCTACAGCTGGGGCCACTTGAGCATGAGTGGGTAACGCACCAGCGAGGCGCGGGCTCCATTATGAGGAGCAATTACACGAATGCGCCACGCGGGGGCAGGGAAAGACTAAACGCACAGACGAACGGAGCAGTTTGTTTGTTTGTTTACATTTATGGCCAAATATGCAACTGTGCCGAACGGAGCAGAGAGAAACTGACGGACAAGGCAGACAGACGCTCTCACGAAGAGCAGTGCGTGATACTCTTAATCAGCGCAGCGTGCGCGTGCCTACGAAGGAAGCAGTGATTGTGCCTCGCGGGAGCAGTGAAATAGTAGGTAAACATACGTACGAAACAGAAGGAAAATAATGGACAAAGGGAGACAGACGTTCTCGCGGAGAGCAGTGCGTGATGAGCGCTAATCGGCGCAGCGTGCGCGTGCCTAGGAATGAGCAGTGACTGTGCCTCACGTGGGCAGTGAAATAGTAGGTAAACATGCATACGAAACAGAAGGAAAATAACGGACGATGGCGGACAGACGCCCTCGCGGAGAGCAGAGCGTGATGAGCACTAATCGGCGCAGCGTGCGCTTGCCTACGAAGGAAGCAGTGATTGCGCCTCACGGGGGCAGGACGAGGCAGACAGACGTTCTCATGGAGAGCAGTGTGTGATGAGCACTAATCGGCGCAGCGTGCGCGTGTGAATGGTTACCGGGATGAGAGCCAACACCAACGCGTGTGGGGGAGGTTACCTTATCGACTGACCTAGCATATGCATCACGAGCGCCCTCTCGCAGAAGGTGACGGAATTGCACAGAGGCCCTCCCGGGGGCAGCCAACGAGGCAGAGAGCAGCACGATAGCAGTGAGAGAGCTGCACGATAGCAATGAGCGCGAGATATTATAAATTATAATATAAAACGGTTAACAGATAAGAACCAACAGGCAGACGGAACAGACTAGTGATGGGCAAGTGAAGCCTTGTTGAAGCTCCGAACCATTTAGGCACATTGCTTCAAAATTGGGTTAGTACTTAAAGCTTGAGTAACAGGGCCCCCTCCTGGTGAAAAGCCATGTTTGCAAATAAACGGCTCAATTCGATAAGTTGAGATGTTGTGCCCTCATCATCTGCGACATGACCCCCATTATTGGACTGAGCTCATACTTTTGCATGCTAACTTTCAGACGTTTGACATTTAGGCTACTGCTGAGGCAGTTGAGGTAGACGACGTTGCGAAGGCTACGATGCCTCATTTATTTATTTATTCATTTAATTAGGCTATTTTGGACGATCAGAATAAAGCGTTGCTGAACATAAATGTCTTCTTGTTGTGTTCATAACTTATGATGATGATGTCAAGGCCTACTTGTCTTATCGAGTGGGACTTACAGGCCTAATGACAGTCATTAAAATATCTATTCTCTCCACTGCAACCTGGCAGACGGCTCTGCAACAGGCCAAACACTTTTGTGCGCCTGCTGGTTCGTGTGGCAGCGCGAAACGCTGCGGCTGCTTTCGGAAAACTGAACCAGTTTACTGATTCATACGAAATATATCGCGTGGTTTTTCTGTACTGAAGCAAACTTCGGAACAGTGGATTAATGGTTTTCGCTGTTGATGGTTTGAAACGCGTTCCGGCGCGCTTGAGCTGGACTGCCATCACTAGGACAGACGGACGGACGGACAGACAGACAGATAAACAAGAGGAGACGGACAGACATGAGCAAGCAGACGCTCACACGGGGAGCAGTACGAGAGAGGCGTGAAACGACGAAACGTGCGAGTGAACAGTTAACGGGGTGGGGACCAACGCCAATGTTTACGTGTGAGGAAGATTACCTTATTGACCGTCACGGAGTGAAGCTTAAGCTTTGGGACATCAGCAGGGTGAAAACGGGCCACCGCAGAGCGTCGATGAGCGTGTGCAAGATGTCGAGGGTGATTCGTGAGGGTATCGTGAGTCAGGAGCGTTGGGCATGGATTTGGCTATGTCTTTTAAGATGAGTTGAATGGAGGTGCAGAGACCAAACTATGGGAGACCTTGATCCCAGCCGCGTGCATGAAATTGAAAGCCAAACGTCGTACGAATTGGAGGCGTATTGAAATTTCAGGTCTTGGAGTTAAATACCGGAAACATGCACCTGCCGATGGGTGGTGAGGACTGAGAAGTGTTGGGTCGAGGAGAAAGGTAGTGCAGTATAAAGCATGAGGGCCGAAAGAGGCGTAGTGATGTGCAATAGAAACCATGACGCCAGTCCCGAGAGTATCGGACTTAGATGTTCGAGAAATGTACGGAGAGGCCTAGTAGGGAGGGCCATTCAGAATAGCCAGACGAAGAAGGGAATTCACTGAAGTGCAGAAACTGTAAAGTGCTAAAAGGAAGACGAGTTCAAAGAGAAAGCCGAGAGAACAATGGATAAACGGGACGCCTGGGTATGGACTTCGCAGTAGGTATACCCTATGGGAGGAGAATAGAGATGAGTGAAAATTAGTTAGGGTAACCGGGGTCACTGTGCATGAAACCGGATCCCAAATGACGTCCTGTAGGCCTTCTGAGGACATATTAAGGGAGCACCAGGCCTTTGAACCTGTGATAAATAAAGGAAATACATGACGGTAGGAAACGCACATGGGCAGCTATGGGCCCCGACGTGTGGACAGCATGACCATCTGAGCACCTGGGACGGAAAGATAGAGTTTACGGTCAGCAACAATGACAGTTTGCCATAGCTAGGCAAGCATTCTTTTTCCTTGCCACAGCTAGGCAGGGGTTGTGGTTTGCTAACAGAACTGGCATGCAGCATATACACGGAAAGGAGAACGAGACAGCCATGAGATAACGAAGAACGGGTGAAATTAGCAGTGAGAACAAATTGCAACGGTTGATTCATGGTGCGGTAGAGGGCCTGGCGAGCCTACGAGAGCAGAGAGGTTAACGGGAACTTGTGCATGGTTCGAGGGTTGGATACTCGTATCGAAGTTCGTCAATTTGTAGCGAGGCCTCCTACTTCAGCGAGTAGTAACGGTCCTGCTTTGCACGTGAAAGAAAAAGCGATCATAAGTTATGCAATTGTAGTAATTTGAAATGAAATGCACTTAGATAGGTGCGCCCTTAAAATGTAGACGAGCGTGTAGCTAGTTAAAACTTTATAAGCACCTTGATCCCCCCAAAAGAATCCCGGGTCAATTTGCGTGTCAACAACTAAAAGTGAGACACGGAAAACCATGCATGGAGCAGTGAAAAGCCGAGTCACACAGGTCTCCAGGCAGCGGCACAGTGTTGATTGAATTAACCTATGAGACGGCGGAAAGAGAGGGACAAATACTATACTATGCATCGGAGGTGGAAAGGGCTCCAGCTGCGAACGTGGATGCGATAATCCCGACAGCCGTGCACTCGGAACATGCAGCGTGCATTCGCCAGTTAACCTAGAACGAAAGAACATGGCAATTATCAACGCATCGTTTTGATGTGTGGTTATTCACACTGAGTCCCAGCAATGGACATAGCTAATTAGCATGCCAAACAGAGTGAGAGAAACGTTGGTGCTAGCATGCTAAAACACGGCACAAAGTCTCTGAATCATGAGCGAAAAGCAGTGCGTGCTACATTCACGACTACGAATATTTTAAGTCATTTACCTAGAAGCCAGAATACCCACATCAATAACCGCATAAATCTAGACCTCAAGTTATGCCAAAGTATTTTCAAGCATGAAACAACGAAGGCAGTTGACCAAGGCGGCAACAGCAAGGCCTAAATAGAAGGACTGAGGGTCATGTAGGCCTAACAACCGCGATACAAAAGCAACAGTAAAACACGAAAGCACAAAATTAATATGAAATACGGTATAGCCAAACTAAAAGGTCAATAAATCAAAGTCAAGACAATAAATAGCCTAGAAATAACAAAGATATAGCCGGTTGGTTCACATCATGGCTTAAAGCCACTGCGCCAGCGAAGAACTCCACCAGCACTACTCCAAAAAACCCTGCACGTACGCGAGTGCAAAGCCAAATGATGCATAGCATGGGCAACGTCACCAGAAACAGATAAATAAACGGATTATGCAAAATGTAGCAGGTCGACAATTGAGCCACTCCCATAGAGATGACGAACCGATCCTTAGGAACGAGAACCTCGTGGGTGAATTGCATGACTAAAGTAGAGGCGAGAGCCGACTGTAGTAGGCTACACATAACACACCGTAACGCACAACACATTGCCACCACGCCACGAAGGCTACAGACCAATGCACGAACGATCAGTCAATGGACAACCAAATGAACCAGTTAGGAATATTTTAAGTCGGCAAGGGTCGCAACGCGACCAGTAACTCATTACGGGGAGCACTCCACAAGTTAAACTAAGCGGTCAGAGAGGAGATAAAACAGCGACAACGGGAAACGAGACATGAGAAGAAAGTAACTGCATGACTATAAACTGAGAACCTATAGCAGCCTAGGTTGATGAAAGCAATAGGCCTACATTTTAAGCGACGATGAGAGGCAAGCCTCGCTGACTTATGGCACATGAGATCACAAAAAGCACTGCCAACCTTACTGTCCCTGCGGGCGTCCGAATTAGATGTCGAGGTGATAGTAGCCTATGACTAGAGCACACGGTGAAAGAGAGAAAAACGTAGCACCAGAGAAACCCCGAAATGTAATGAAGACGCCGAAGCCAGCTTCCCAGACATGGCGAGATCCTAAAACTGACTTGAAATTTAAACAAATAGCCTCGAGGACAAGCGAAACGGCACGACAGCCTTCGATTAATAGCGTGAATGGCGTGATGAGAGATAATAATCATTGATGCTCCTGAAAGGACGATAAAGGAAACATTTAACTGCAATAAACAACGTTTTGGCGCGCGCAGATTTCGGACCGGCCATGCCTAAAGCCAGCAAGAAGGGAGAGTTAGATACGTCGCTATAAAGGAGATGGCAGCCGCTGATTGGCTCTGCGAAATGCACAGGTGATCTGAGTCTTCCTGGCAGAACTAACGCAGGCTACATTTCATTTATGTATTAGTCATTTCATTTAGACTGCTTAAGGATAATATTTGCTGTGAGCAGTACCAACTTAACTATCTTAAATTATGAGGCATTAAAAAAGTGAAGTGGCGCAGGTATCACATTTCAGCTATTTTGAGGGAGAAAATGAATGTGAACTAAAGTTCATCTATGCTTTTTGAAAATGAAAAAAAATGGGATAGCTACATTGGGTCACAGTTCAGCGCAGATGAATCTCACTGAGAGGCAAATAATTATAGACGGGCGAAAAATGTCTTCCAAAGTAACTGACCTTCTGCAATCACAAGCCAGCCATGTAAAAGTGAAGCTTTGTCTGCAGAAACCCCCGGCAGATTCCACCGCTCTATACCTTTTCACTGGGGCTATTAAAGCCGTTTCCAGCTAATTACCCCTTCTTCTGAAACTATTTTTAATTAAAAGCTTTGCTCTCCCGTGAGAAGGCCTTGTCGGGGAGGGGACACAGAAAATGGTGAGAGAATGTGTCAGTCATATTAATAAAAGGGAAATGTATTCTCTACTGCTCGCTTGCCTGGCAGATTAATGGATTTGAGGGGCTGGAAACCTAGTGAGTGTGTGACGAGCTAATCCCTTCAATTATTCCCTTGCATTTGGATGCATTAGCGCCATTCGCAACAGGAAAGTGAGATGTCAGGAGATGTTATGAGGGGGATGAAAAAAAGGAATGTTTGCTTTGGCCTTATCAGTCCATTTTCCTTTATTTATTCGGTCTGTGTTCTGCAGTCACTCTTGCTGTATGCCTTCTTTTCTCACCTTGCTGGTTCAGTCTTCCTCTGCATGCAACACTTTATGCTGTTTGTAAACCTCCATGCATGGCTGGATTGGCCATATGGCATGCAGGGCATTTGCTCGGTGGACTGTTGATGATTTTGGCCTGTCATTCCCCTCAATGTATCAGTCCTCATACCGCTACGGCAGGCATCTTTGAGACAGTCAGATAATATTCATAAAGCATTTTGGCTGTTAAATAGCTCATATTACTGTAGATGACTACATTTTTTTCAAAGGGTTCATTGTCTCTCTCAATGCCTGGTGGACCGGTCTTGACTAAAGATGCCTGGCCTGATATTTCATCCCAGTCCATCCCTGCCTCCATTTGTTCATACCTCTGTCCCGTCTTTCCTTACACTTCTTCCTCTTCCTTCTCCCTTGCTCTTTGTCCCTCTTTCTCCCCGCTTGACTGTCGAGGTTGAATAGTTGAAATGTGACGTATTGCATCAGATAGACAAAAAATGATCCCAATAATGGTCTTCTTCTTGTGGGTTGTCCACCCTCAGCGGTGCTGTATACCCTTCATCTGAACTTCCATCATGACAGCTCCATCCTGATCTCCTACTCCTGGCTATAGTAGTGGATGGACAAGGAGCTTGGCTTTGTGCCGTGCACGCATGCGGTTCCCCTCCTGGCTGCTCACTGCCTCGGAAAGCAGATCTCAGAGGGGTGCTAGGGCAGAGATGCTGTGCTCTGGCTCAAGGCTGTGGCATAACGAACAGATCCCGCAGCGCTGTGCATAGAACTCTCTCTCTCTCTCTCTCTCTCTCTCTCTCTCTCTGGGGGCGATGGGTTTTCAGTGGCAAGAAAACACTGATTTGTCACACACACACATACACACACACACACACACACACACACACACACACACACACACACACACACACACACACACACACACACACACACACACACACACACACACACACACACACACACGCCCACATAAGCTACATATTTCTCTAGGAATGCACTCATGAACACACACATGTGCGTGCACACACGCATACTAAGACATTCACACAACATCTATATACTTTTTAACTTTAATAACTTTTCAGGCGCTGACCATTTCTGATGAGTTTTCATCTCAGTTGGTTCGCTGCTTGCTAGCACTTTTGGCTCAAACTATCTCCAGTCTGATAAAATGCTGAACCCTCAAAATGTAAAAGTAAGTTATCATTGTAAATGTGGAAATACATATAATGTGGCTTGAAATGAAGATTTCTATCCCCCCTAGGACATGGAAAGAGATTTCCTTACATGAAGCTGTCTGTGCCGATAAAGAGGACATTTCTCTTGGATTTGAAGAGGTCAGAGGTCAGATTCTGTCACTCATTCCATCTTTTTAAAAGTTTTTTTGGGGGACTTTTTGGCCTTTATTATTAGGACAGTGTGAGAGTAGATAGGTGGTGGGCCCAGTCTCATATCTTGTCAGTTCGTTGGTGTTAACGAGTGGCAACTTTATTTTTGCTTATATAACCCCCTGACAACCCATTAATCAATATTTTGGCTGTTGCCATCCTCAAAACTTGCACATTGATTTATAAAAATGACAACAAATAATAGCCGACCGAGTGACGTCACGTCAATGCAAAGTCAACGAGGCAGAATACAGCTAGCGCGTGCATGCTACCCGGAACCGTCAGATTTCATGGCAAAAAGTTACAAGTTGGGGGTAAGTGGGCTCACTTGTTGTGTACATGCAAAAAAAAATATTTTTCTCAAACTTTCAGAAGTGCTCTTTTTCGCTGTTAGTGTTCGACTGTCTGACCATCATTGGGCAACAAGAGATAAATGTCAAAAAGAGGACAGGTCTGTTCCCTCAAAGCAATAGAGCAATGAGGTGACGGGGGTAGATCAATTCGCCAAAAAACTACGTGTCAGTAAAGAAATGCAAGCTGTGTTATTTTTTCCAGTAACAGGAAAATGGTCAGGAATGAAATACCTACGTTGTTTCAATGATTAGGTGAATTATCTGCCCATGAAAAAAGCCCGATATGCAGATAAATATTCCCTTTTCAACTTTGAGGGGCGGAGACTTCCCATTGACTGTGCATTATGTGACGTCACCCCCAGTCTTTTTTTATTTTCGTTATTTTTTAATATCAACGTGCAACTTTTCAGCGTGGCAACAGCCAGAATATTGCTTTACATATTGTCAGGAGGTCATCTTAGAAAAATCAAGTTGCCACTCGAGGGTGAGAACGAAACTTGTTTTCTAAAGGAGCTACGAAATCTAGCCCACTGTCTAAGACAGGAAACGACCGGGAGAGAGAGATGGGGCAGGGCCGGGAAATGACCCCGGCTGGATTCGAACAGGGGTCCCCGTGGGCAATGTAAGCCCAAATGTGGGGGGCTTAGCGCCACTCATCCCATCCTAACCTTTCTTTACCTTCTTTAGCAAGGAATCTCTGTCCTCCTTCTCTAGTTTATGGAATAGAAGTAGAAATAGCAGTATTGCAGTAGCAGTAGTGGTAGTAATAGTAATAAAGAAATCGTATTTTTTCTAAAGCACACTGAAGGCTAAGCAGTTTTCGAGTTGTGTTTTTTTGCCCCTTTGTGCCTTTATTTGTTACAGGACAGTCGAGAGAGGAAGGAAAGGAAGGATCCGCAAAGCTCCCAGGCCGGAATCAAACCCGGGTCACTGGTGCAGCAATGCAGCGCCCTACCGTCCGAGCCAGGACAGGGCCAAAAGGTCAGATTTTCTTATGGCAAGTTTGCTTTGCGATTTTCCTGTTGGGTCGTGGGTCCAGATTTTGCACGTGTGGTTTTCAGACCAGATGTGGTTAGGAATTTGCCTATTAATAACAAATTTAAGAATCAGATGACTCATGATGGTGTTAAATTAACTTGTGAATTAATATGCCATAGTATCATTTTAAGCTATCAGGTAGCATACAGGCACAGGCCTACAAAAGCCTGACAATAATATAACATTCATTTGATATAAAAAAAACCCTCACATATAATTTAATCTCACTTAATCAATGCTTCCCTCTCTTCTCTCTGAGTCACCAACTCTTAAGTTCACTGTAGCAGGATGACCGGCGACGGAGTGGACAAGAGACAGTTTTCTTCCCAAAGGAAAAGCTTTTCTTTTATTTTTCTTCTTTTTCAAATTTTCTTAAAAGTGCATTTTTTCCCAGGGCTTCAAATTGAGCAAAACAAAGGTGAGCAAAAAGTCCCATGAAACAAAACATGGCAAGAGTGCCAGACTATAGCATAACAGCTTCTGAGCTACTTCCATTCAGTTCTGAGACACAACTGTCTCCTATGCTGCTCAACCCAACACTGAAGGGCCGTACACACACGTCGCTGCTATTTACTCGCTACTTGCTCACTCGCCTACTTGCCACTCGCTCTGGGTGATTTTGTTTACTGGTTGTCATGGTTCCCGCTGTCCGCGCCAATAACGTCCGTACGAAACAAAATGTAGGCCTACGCTGTTCAACGTTGATCGTGTGCTGTGCACAACCATGCATATGAGCCTTTGATGGTGTACACTGTATTGGATGTATTTTCCTCAACACTTCAAAGTGTGATGGCGTGCAGAAGTTGGGTGGTCAGAACACCACAGGGGCAACGTCACCTGTCAATAATCTGTATCCTGCATTCCAATTGGTTACTCGCTTAACTTGCGTCGCTCGAAGATAAAATAAGTTTATCTCGGAACCCGCCCACATCGCATCGCTTGTACTCTCCTCGCCTACTCGCCAGCGAGACTCGCTGGAACACGTAGACATTCTATTGACTTCATCCGCTGAGCGAGTAACTAGCAGCGACGTGTGTGTACGGCCCTTGAGGCATGAGCCATTATCCCAAACAGCCCCTCCCCTCAGGTAAGCCCACTTCACAAAATAAATCAATCAACTCAATAACAATACTTGAAGCCCAAAATAACAAACCAAAGAAATGCATACAAAATACAAAAACAACCTTTAGCCAAAACTCTCTCCAAGCATCATAAAATACATTTTCCATATTCCTGGTAAAAACTCCCCCGTTAAAAATGGTTTGCCCCGCTGAACCTCGGCCACCCCACTATAAATGCACAGTGGAACATTCCCTCTGGTTCTCTCAATAAGGAAGTGACTGCTGCTGGTAAGTTATTGGGTGCATCCCAATATGTGTCCTTGCCTCCTCCACTTGTGCTTGTCTCCTCGTCCCGCCTCCTGGCCCCTCCTCCGTGGAGAAAACGATAAAGTTTCCCAGCTGTCAGCCTCGCCACAACAACTTTTGAGGGACTGTTTTTCATTCACCATCCCAATTGCAAATGAGAAAAAGACTTAACAATTGAGCTTTTGCAAGATATTGAAATATAATGCTGTTGTCAGTGATGTCATCATGACGAGAGGCAAGTGGAGGAGGCAAGTGGAGGAGGCAAGGTCACATATTGGGATGCACCCCTTCATGAGGAACAAGTAAAGACATTCACCTCCAGTCCAAGTCTTACCTTTAAAGCCATCTGGAGTCTAGACAAAAAGCCTCAAATGTCAAAGACTTCTGCCATTGAAATCGCATCGAAATGGACATCGTCCACACGCTGAAAAGAGGGGAGAGGGGAAAGTGCGGCCCACATCCGCTCCAGACATGGCACAGAGTCGCAAGTCAAGTCTGTGCGACGTAATGACTCTGTGTTGGACCTATGGTTCAAGGTAAAAGAGAGAGACAGGGGAAAACAATCCTATTGGCCTGTCGGGAAGAATTAACGTTTGAATCAACCAGGAAGAAATCAATAGACGTTGAACAGCTAATCATGAATGATAATGAAACTACAAAGCAGTTAAGAAGTCATTTGACAAATGCCCAAATGTGTGTGGGGTATGCAGAGCCACTGACAGGTTTGGCTGGGCCCGGGACAAAAATCTCTGAATGTGCCCCCCTTCCTCCTAACCCCCGTTAATCTCAACTTCATTACCATTACAACCATTCATCATAACTTCATGAGGACCCAGTTCTGGGCCCTTCTCATTCCTGGGCCCGGGACAAGAGACCCGTTTATTCCCCCCCCCATGTTGACGGGCCTGGGGGTATGCGCCGGCCAGCATAAGTGTCTTTGGAGGTGTTTATTCTGTCGGTGTTATGACAAAATCAAGTATTTATGAGGGTATCTTTTGCAGTCTTTCAAAGGGTCAATTAACCCACTGGCAGTGCGGTTAGCCTGGCCTTATGGATGACGGCCATCAGAGCCCTTCCATTCAAACAACAGCTGACCCTTACGCTGTCTTGTCCATATGGCAAGTGTGTGTGTGTGTGTGTGTGTGTGTGTGTGTGTGTGTGTGTGTGTGTGTGTGTGTGTGTGTGTGTGTGTGTGTGTGTGTGTGTGTGTGTGTGTGTGTGTGTGTGTGTGTGTGTGTGTGTGTGTGTGTGTGTTTGCGTGCGTGTTGGGGGGGGGGGGGGGGGGGGTGTTATCTCCACCCCTGACAACATGCTAATAGTGAATAATAGATGTGCGTGAACAAGAGCCAAGCAGCATTTGAATCAATTATTCACTAAGTATCACACCGACCCACTGGCCTCCCCATTCCTTAGCCTCCCTTCTCCTTTCTGCAGCTGTACTATACTCCTCGCCTCCATTTCTCCCACCTCCTCTTCTTATTCCCTGTCTGCTGCTCCCTCTGTGACTCTCTCTCCCCCCTCCTCTCCTCTCCTCTCCTCTCCTCTCCTCTCCTCTCTCTCTCTCTCTCATCTCCTCTCCTCTCTCTCTCATCTCCTCTCCTCGGTCTCTCTTCTCCTCTCTCTCCTCTCCTTTCCTCTCCTCTACGGGCCTCTGTGTCTGTCCCCCATTTATTTCTGCGGTGGCAACAAAGACCTGCTCTGCTGGAAAGAAAACATTTGAATATGAGCTGCCTTATCAAGCTCAGTGGGAAGCCGTCACCGCTGTTTTTTCCTCCTCTCTCCCTCCTCTGTCCTCTCCAGGCTGCCAGCCCTCTCGCCTTATCAGGGAGCTCCACACACGTCTTGGTACTGAGGCAAGAAAAAAACTCCCCTCTGCATCCCTCTCTCTCTCTCTCTCTCTCTCTCTCTCTCTCTCTCTCTCTCTCTCTCTCTCTCTCTCTCTCTCTCTCTCTCTCTCCCTCCCTCTCTCTCTCTCTCTCGTTCCCTCCTGAAGTCTCATTCTCTCTTATTCCTCTCACCCATTTCTCTCCCTCTCCTTCTCTTTCATTTGCCTTTTTTGTCTGTCTGTCTGTCTGTCTCTCTCACTTACTTTCACTCCTCTCCCTCTCTCCAGTCCTCACTCACTCACTCACTCTTTTCAACCCATTGTTTCTCTCATGGACCCAAACACACATACACACAGACGCATGCACGCACGCACACACAGGAACAACGACAGATATGCACAGAGAGGCACACACACAGGTTGCACACGCCACTAATTTGTTTGACGAAATGTGAAGGTCTCCAGTCGGAAAATTAAAATTCAGCACGTCCCTCAGCTTTTGGGATCCCGCACACCTTTAAAATGAGCAGCGCGTGGCTGTCACACCAAAACCATCCCACTGTGATGGGAAAGAACACACAAAAACAATTAATGTCACACGCCGGGGCGTCGCCGCCTGATTTGCTGTTAGTGCGCGTGTCCTTCAGCAGCACTTAACCAGTGACAATTTAATCAGTGCGAACACACCAGTGGCTCCACCAGTGTCCATCGCAGCCTTCGTTCTCCAGCAGTGTAATTCTACTGTCGCTTGCAATGCTGATTTGTGATTTCTGAAAGATGCCATCCGTGCATAAGCCTAAACAAAATGTGGAAATAAACAGAATACAAGTGATGCCATGGCAGAACATACTATGAGGTGGTTGGAATATTGTGAGTCTGTGGAACTGAGGTGTTCTCGCGCAGTCGGTCCCCCTCGGGCCGCAAACTTGCCACCTCCTAGTCAATGCATCAGTTCGGGTATGGGAGTCACAACACGATACCGCTGAGCTAGCGGACCAGTCCGATGCTACTGATACTGCATGAGGCTCCGGGAGGGAGGCTTACTAACCTTCCATGCCACACTCTGCTAGTTGGCCTCCGTTACATGTGCACAGAATATAATATACTGTTCATAATGGACAGTGTTACTTATTAGGTCTGTGATTGTCTAACATACTGTATAAGACTATGTGTAAGAGTATAACCACCCACCTTAACATGTATGTGTAGACCATGGTAATATGTGTATAAAGGACAGTATTTAAAACTTGTATATGCATGTCCCATCACCACCACTTTTGGACAAACAGGTTTTAACTGTTTGCCACCTGTGAAGGGAATGTTGTGAGTTCAAGATGGTGATCTCCACATACAATAATAAGGAATCATAATATGTTACAGAATTTCGTAGATTATAGAATTTCATAGATTATACATGTATAATTTCCTGAAGTTCAGCAGTTACAGCGTAGCATAACAACATATAACAGAGCATCCACTAACTGGTGTTGGGCTGAAGACACAACACAAGAAAGTACAGTATGTCATTTCAAGGACAAAGCATGTGATTGAGTAATTAGCAATTAGATTAATATGGTCTATGTAATTAATATGTAAATTGGCAATAATAATGCCAAATAATATTTTCAGAGATTGTTGCAAGAGTGCACTATTCAAATTCAGAGTGATGGTGAACGTTACGCTACATGTAATGACATTCTCTGTGGGGGTCTGCGTGTGATTGCTAAGGGAGGTTTTAGCACATCGTCACAGTGACAAGCTTCTCTGGCATAAAGCTGCGGGAGCATTCACACACACACACACACACACACACACACACACACACACACACACACACACACACACACACACACACACACACACACACACACACACACACACACACACACACACACACACACACACACACACACACACACACACGCTCGTACACACACACATATACATACACACACCCACACACACACATTCATTCACACACACACACACACACACACACACACACACACACACACACACACACACACACACACACACACACACACACACACACACACACACACACACACACACTTTTAAGCAAAATACATTGCACATTTCATTTATTTTGCTCTTATCCGCAGAGAGAGAGAGAGAGAGAGAGATAGAGATAGAGAGAGAGAGAGACACAGAGAGAGAGAGAGAGAGAGAGAGAGAGAGAGAGAGAGAGGGTCCAGCCAAGGGGAGGCAATAACACTGCTTTATGATCCGTAACAGAGGCCTTATCACCACATAAATTACTGCTTCAGGTTCGAATGAATAGACCAGTGGTTCTCAACCTTTTTTGAAGAAACGTCCCCTTGGCCTCATCACAAGCCTCCCAATGCCCCCTTGACCCCATCATAAGTCTGACAACGCCCCCCTTAGTATTAAAAAAATAAATGGACTAATGGCCCCCAATGGCAAGCACCGCCCCCTTTCAGCTATATCCTTCTCAACGCCCCTTTAGAGCTCCCCAACGCCCCGTGGGGGGCTGTCCCACCCCCATTGAGAAACACTAGAATAGACCTTGGCCTGGACACTCCTCCCCATTGGCCTCCTACCCCCCTTCAACATCATCCAGTTTCTTCACCATTCTCTCACTACAACGCCCAAGCCTCTATGTAGGCAAGCAGGGCTGGACTGGGGAAGAAATAGGGCCCGGGCACTTTTGGCTTTGAGGGGCCCCTCATAATTAGCTGAACTGATGCACCGGTGGGCCCCTATTTTCAGAAATGGTAAAAGTTTTTTTTAAAATACGGTACAGTACGTTTTTTTGTTTTACATTTCTCAAAATGCCAATGAGGGTGCGGGGCCCACCGGGAAATGCCCGCTATGCCAGATGGCCAGTCCAGCCATGTAGGCAAGGGCACTGCCTCACCCCTTCAAAGGGCCTCATGTCCTGGGTTGCATCGACATCTACAGACATCTCCCTTTGGCGCATGGTGGAGCATCTTGCTTCTGAAAAATCTGTGTGTGCATGTGTGCCTTCTCTGACATGGTAAAATAAATTGCCTTCTGCTAAGTGTGTGTGTGTGTGTGTGTGCGTGTGTGCGTGTGTATGTGTGTGTGCGAGCATGCGTGTGTGCGTGTCTGTCTGCCTGTCTGTGCGTGTGCGTGCAGGCGTCATATGTGTGAATGCTATACTGACCTGATAAGAAAAGGTTCAAAGTACTTGGATCTTGAAGTGCCTTAACCCTAAAGGTGAAATTCTACTTTGAGGATGACCCTGCTTAAATTACAATCTCGAATTGCCCCGGCTGCTACCCTTGTACCGACTGTGCTCTTGTTAGGGGGAGTTTTATTTATGGTTTTGGAATGGAAAGACCCTGACGTCCCGAATGAGCAAAAAGCATGAATGCCCTTTCACTAGTTTAACCTTTGGGTGCTAGGTGTACAGTAAAGCACGTTTGGCATATGGTAGCTGGCCTTGGTCCTGGGATGAAGCAGAGATCATATGGGATGAGATCTCCTCACACACCCCTGTGTATACAGGGATGGTAGATTGGAAACACTGGAGGAGTTTGGGCAGGAGGTGGGACAATTTGAGTGAATGGGTAGGTGGAGGGATTACATTTCTGAGAAGGCGGGAATAGGAAGGCAACTGTCGATCAGTCCTCTGACTCCTCCTGAAAGAGGATACAGTAGAATAGAGCAATAGATTGTCAGTAGTCATTTCTATGACCAGAAATTTCACACATGCAAAGCAGTCTCAGCAAAACAGTGAGTAGAGGAGTGTTTGAGTTTGCAGAGATGGTAGAGGGGGTGGCAGAGATGTTTTTCTGGTAAGGTCACACTGACCTTTTTGTGTTCATGTTTGCGTGCATGTTTGCTGTGCGCGTGCGTGCGTGCGTGCGTGCGTGCATGCGCGCGGGCGCGTGAACGCTTTCATGCATGCATGTATTTAAATCACCCGCTGTAGTTTATAGCTAGATTCAAGATTTGTCACGTCTTCATGTGCAGGTACAATTGACAGTGAAATTAATATTGTAGCTCTTCTATGTAATAATACAGTAATAGATCATAGGAAAAAAATAAAAAGAAGTATTTAAAAAAAGAATGGCTTGGGGAAGAAACATAGTCTTTCTGTCCTGCACTGGATTGAAGGTAGATGTTTCCCAGAAGGCTTTGCAGGCTTTGGAACATTCTAAAGACAAGTTTATTGGTCAGAAATACATAACTCTCTACAAGACATTTTCAGAGAGGATTTGCCACTGGACTTTAAGACTTTGTATCTGGGATGTGTTCATCAAGACTGGCTGAAAGTGGACAAATACTTAATGAACATTCTGTTGGTGGCCAGCAAAAAAGCTATCACAAGGAAATGGCTACAACCAGAAAGCCCAACACTTGGAATGTTGAGAGACATTGTGGTGGAAATATATAAGATGGAACAAATAACAGCCTATGTTAATAAAAAAATGGAACTCTTCTTAGAGCGATGGTTGAAATGGTATTTCTTTACTCCAGCCAAGTGGCCTAACAGCCCAATTGTATAACTATGACTTCATAATGTAAAATGTATCCTATTGTATGAATATGTAAGTGACAAACTCCCTGTATGTACATAGTTATGTTCTTAAAGGGCAACTCCTGCCAATTTCAATGTGGTGTTGTATTGCTCACGCTACCCTTGACTTGTCAGTACCCGGTGACGCCGCAGTTTTTGGCCCAGCCCTTTCCGAGATATGAGCTATTCTAATGGGGGCAACTTTTGTTTACATTTTTTAAAAAATGAGCATAGGCCTACTCCAAATATTTTCCCAAAAGGTATCACTGTTTGCTAGCTGTCTGCTGATGTTGCATAACCTTTTTGATGTTTTTGGGAATAAATAAAATGTTTTTTTGAAATGTATACAAAAGTTGCCCCCATTAGAATAGCTCATATCTCGGAAAGGGCTGAGCCAAAAAATGTGGCGTCACCGGGTACTGACAAGTCAAGGGTAGCGTGAGCAATACAACAGCACATTTAAATATGCAGGAGTTGCCCTTTAATGTGTGTTGTTTCCCACTTCCACTTCCCAAAAAAAACCCCAAAAATATATAAATAAATAAAAAAAAAAACATTCTAAAGATATCTAGGCTTCCAGGCAGGGCCGCTGACAGCTTTGGCCCAGGACCCAGGACCCAGGACCCAGGGCCCACTTCTGGGCCCCTCTCTCCCCAGGCCAGTGACAACTGTCCCCTTTGTCCCCCCCTGCTTACAGGTTTGCAATACTCTTCAATGTCACCTCAATCATCTCCAAGTGACCACAAAGAAAGGTTGACACAGAACTCGATGTCTGAGATTTATTCACCAATAAGTAGTGAGGAGCATAAATGGCTATACAAAGTGTCTGTCACTCTGTGTTCAGAGACAACATTGGCAGCGTGGTAGAATCCCCTAGCAAGGAGAAGGATGTGGCAGATTTCTGTCAAAATAAATGACATATCCACTCAATGGGCTGACAACTCAGAAACAGGAGAGATAAAACGAACAATGGAGATGGAAAAAAGAGCCATTTGAATAACGGCTGTCCTGCTGTTTTGGGGAAAATAGACTTAACTCTTGAAAATAATGAAATATTCCAGGGTTCCCTGGTCCCACCGTATAGGTACGGGCTATTGATAAACATTAAACACTTGTCAAGCTCAGCCAGCCGTCCTTGACA
>NC_085858.1:12250273-12260273 GCF_034702125.1 Engraulis encrasicolus
CTTTTATGTACAAATTCAAGCTTCAAGTGTCTAGGGCATGATTGTGTGTGGTGCAGCATGGCCTGGACTGAGTAAATGGGTGCAGTGCATGTCAGTCAGTGGAGAATGGAGGCACATGGAATAAAAGGGGGAGACAGACAGAACAGAGCGTAGGAGTAAGGAGAGAGACCGGCCGTGTGTCCGCACCCTATATGTCAGATGACCAGTCCAGCCCTGTGGAGCGTGGTGGTGGTGGTGGCATGGTGGACAGCGGAAGAGCGCAGTGTCACGGGCAGCTGTGCCAGATACTCCTTAGTCTCGCCAACAATGGCCTCCTTTGTGCTGGCGTGTGTGCATCATTTAGTGTTGTGTATCATTCTCTTGTGCGTGGATGGATGAAACGAGGCCTGTTTTTTGGGCAACAGTGAGCCCTCTGTGCTGGATCCAATGGGGTCTGGGCAGGGGGAGATATATATGCTGTGGTGGGGAGGGGTGACTATTTTGGTGGAGGCATTGGAGGAGGTTGAACACATTTGTGTGTGCGTGTGTGTGTGTGTGTGTGTGTGTGTGTGTGTGTGTGTGTGTGTGTGTGTGTGTGTGTGTGTGTGTGTGTGTGTGTGTGTGTGTGTGTGTGTGTGTGTGTGTGTGTGTGTGTGTGTGTGTGTGTGTGTGTGTAAAAGAACAAGAGTGTTAAAGACAAAACTAGGGGCATTGTGTGTTATATGAGAGCAAATATTTCTGAGGGTGCATGCACATGTGAATGTTTTTGGATTTTGGTGAATGAAAGATAAAATGTCGGTGAGCAAGTGGATATGTGTGTAGTGAGTCTCTGTGTGTGTGTGTGTGTGTGTGTGTGTGTGTGTGTGTGTGTGTGTGTGTGTGTGTGTGTGTGTGTGTGTGTGTGTGTGTGTGTGTGTGTGTGTGTGTGTGTGTGTCTGTGTGTGTGTCTGTGTCTGTGTCTGTATCTGTGTCTGTGTCTGTGTGCGTGCATGCATGCATGCATGCGTGTGCATGTGTAAGTCTGAGAGGAAACCATTGTCCGCTATGTGTCTCATCTCTGTGTCCATCCGGCAGGAACGGTCTGCCCTGATGGCTGACAGACAAAACACAGCCTGTGCCCAAGGCTGCAGCCACCCGCCCACAACCAAGGGTAACCACAGGGACGGGAGGGGACGGAAGGGGAGGGCTTGACCAGTGTGGGGGGTTAGGGGTGAAGAGGAGGTAGAGAGATGACAGTCATGGCTGCAGCAATGGGTGACAGGGGAGGGTCACTAGGCGAACAACAGACTGCAGTGGGCACTGGGTACAGACGCTGTGTCTGAAGCCCCCTCTGGCTTCTGAAAACAAGCTCTGTTTCTCACGCTGCTTGCGCTGGCCTCTCTCCTCTCCTCCCCCCACCTCCGTCCTCACCTCCCTCCATCCCTCGTCTCCCTCCCCTCCCTCCCCTCCTCGCCTCGCCTCTCTCCTCTCTCTCCCTCCATGGACAGGGGTGCTGGCTGGCTCCCAAGGGCAGAGTCCTTTGGGCATGGCTCCAGGGACCTGCTACTTCCCGCCCCTTCACCATCCGCTGTTTCCACTGCTGTGGTGAGAGAGAGAGAGAGAGAGAGAGAGAGAGAGAGAGAGAGAGAGAGAGAGAGAAAGAGAGAAAGAGAGAGAGAAAGAGAAGGGGGGAAAACAGACAGATGGGGAGCCCCATAGAACAACCACAACAGCTGCTGATGTTTCTGTGTGTGTGTGAGTCAGTGTATGCATCTGTGTGTGCATGCTTTCGTGTTTTACTGTATCAGTATAACGTTTTTTTTTGTCAGGCACATATCTATAATGAGGTGTGCCAAGAGACAGTAACTCTCTTTAACTTCCAGTAAACTCATTGCAGCTGCACTGCTGTTGCTACTTTGACAATACTGCCATGCATTGTTTCACAAAACCAGACGATCCACAACATTGCCCAGGACAAAGATTTATAAACATAATGAAGTCAGTGTGTCAAGTCGAGAGACAGTTAATGACTTTCTGTGTTGTCTAATGAACACCACCTTTCCTTCAGTGTTGCACATAGAGGAGTAAGACATTTGCAGCGAAATTTTACAATTTGAGTCGTTTTTCCTCTCACATAATAAGAACATAGATGATATTGCTGATGTTTGACAGACAACAAGCCTGTACACAGATAGTGTGAAATTATGATTGTTTCAGTGCTTGTATTTCCTTGGGATACACCATGCTTTCCTCCCAACAGCACAGCCGTTCCTAATGACCCTGTGGAATTCTATGCTGCTTGTTTTGGTGTTCAGCCATGTTGTCATTAACACGTGCCCTGGGTGTAGAGGACAGGACAGCGCAAACTAACGCAAGGGGGAATTCACGGTCTACAAAGGAGATAAAAAATACATTACAGAGATAGCGGGGAAGGCAGGGGTGGCATGGCAGCGGAGTGAGGGAGGAAGAGGGAGTCAGAAGAAAGCCGTGGTTATTTTCTTTTGCATTTGTTAATCCTTTTTCAGCATCAACAACAATGCTGTTGTAGTTATAAAATGTGTTTCCCGATGACTAGAGTCCCTGCATGGTTTTGCCGTACTTAAGTGTTCTGACCTCAAAGCCCCCTGTTCTTTCCAGTCCTGGGTTCCGGAAGGGTTTTAGACAGTATTGCCAGATGTACGATAATTGTCATATTTGTACTATAATTTTGTCCATTATGTCCTCTCTACGATCAAAAAAACATGATGTACGATAACTTGAGAGTTGTCATTCAGTTCATTTAGATGCCTTGACACAACAATTTGGGTCTTGTATGATCATTTCCTCCCAAAAAGCCCCCCAAAACTATACTTTTTGAGGTTTTGTGAAAGTGAAGTGAAAGCCCATTGGGAAACTCCAACTCCCATTGTCATTGTGACACAGCACTCCACAGCACACTGCACACAACGAAATTGCATTTTATGCCTCACCCGTGCAAGGGGGCAGCCCTCAGTGGCGCCCCATGGGGAGCAGTGCGGTGGGACGGTACCATGCTCAGGGTACCTCAGTCATGGAGGAGGATGGGGGAGAGCACTGGTTGATTACTCCCCCCACCAACCTGGCGGGTCGGGAGTCGAACCGGCAACCTCTGGGATGCAAGTCTGACGCCCTAACCGCTCACCCATGACTGCCCTGGTACAATTTTGGTACAATAATTCAGCATTTTCCATCTGGCAACACTGGTTTTAGAACTCAGCAGAACTGAGATTCTTGAAATCTGTGGGTCATAATGAGACAAGTCACCCAAAATCTCACAATGAAGCCCACCACACATCCTGTTTTTACCCACAAATAACTACTGACCACATCCTTCCAAGACACACTGAAAGACCCTGGGGAACTTTGTCAGAAATAAAACCCATCCCCAAACCTCTTGTGCTCAGTCTCTGCATCCTCTCTCCTCCCTCTAATTCACACCCACGCCCTTTCTACGTACATAGTTCTCTTCTTCTTCTCTCTCTCTCTCTCTCTCTCTCTCTCTCTCTCTCTCTCTCTCTCTCTCTCTCTCTCTCTCTCTCTCTCTCTGTCTCTCTCTCTGTCTCTCTCTCTTCTCTAGCCTCCATTTCTAAAAAAAGACAATCATTCATTCATTCAATCAATCATTTTTAAATCGTGTCGGAAAGCAAGCAAAAATCTTAAAGCCTTTGATGTGTTCAACTTTCCTCCTTGCATAGGGTTCTTTGTAGTCTGCTAAATACTATATAAATAAAAACACCATTTTGAGTGCCTTGGATTTCCTTGTCATAAAATCCTGTGTCAGGAAATGTCATCACCCTGGCTGAGAAGTGTCCTCAGAGGGCTGACCTGCTGACCCAGGATTCTTTTTTGTCATCCGCTCAAACCCACTGAATTCTTCCATTTTCACATTCTCACCCTGCTCACTCATTTTCTGTCCATCAATCCATCTGTCTGTCTGTCTGTCTGTCTGTCTGTCTGTCTGTCTGTCTGTCTGTCTGTCTGTCTGTCTGTCTGTCTCTCTCTCTCTCTCTCAATCTCTCTCTCTCTCTGTCTCTCTCTCTCTCTCTGTCTCTGTCTCTGTCTCTCTCTCTCTCTCTGTCCTCAAGTTAAAAGGACTTCAGTCAGTGTGGGTGAGTGCAAAAGACATCGTAGGCACACACACACACACACACACACACACACACACACACACACACACACACACACACACACACACACACACACACACACACACACACACACACACAATGACCTCCCTACCTGACAGTGTATCTTATGTGGGGTCGTAGAGTTGGGTTGGCAGGGCAATGCAGTTGGATGTTTTCTTATTTGTCAAGCTCAGTAAGCCGTGCGATTTAGACGTGCAGTGGAATTGTTTTTGTCATTAATTGACTGATTCCCTGAGCTGCAGTCAGTTCATTCCAGATGGAGAGATATTTACATTTCCAGAATCTTTAACAGCAATAACAAATTATATTTGACCAAACTTGCTCAGCTGTCTAATTTAGCCCCGGGGGCCCCCGCCTTTTTCAAATAACTTTCTTGGAGATTGATTTAATTGCTTTTTAGTTTGCAGTCAATATTTCCACAGACCATCCAATTATTGCCAAGCACTGTGACAAAAACAATTTAATAATAATGTAATCAGTTTATTTCATTACGCCCAGGCACTGATAGTCTTGGAGTCAGGTGTATTAGAGAGGGGTTTGATGATTAAAATATCTGAGGGGAAAAACATCAATGTAATAAGGAAGGTTTTTAAAGAATGTCTCATGCGTAAACCCTTTTAAATAACAACAAAACAAACACCTACAACGCAGGGGCATTGCGAGATTACAAGATAATGCTTTCATGTGTTTAACGGACGCCCACACTTTCAAAGCCTAATGCAATTTCTTTTATTTTAATTAGTTATTCCAATTACTTCACACAATGATAAGAAACACTGACACTCTTATTCACTCTTAATGAACACGGGGACCTTGGTGTGCATGCGTGCCTACTGTACAACACCAGTCGCCGTTGGATGTTAAAAGCAAATAAATGCTGGATGAAAGTCATTGTGTTGTTTCATAATCCCCCAATTATGAGTCAGTGGACACAATTAATTGATTTGAAAGAGTGGGCTTTTAAGTCCTCCATGTCTTTGTGCTGATGGTGTGTTTGTGCATCAGCCCCGCTGCTTATCTGCTCTAAGCTACAGGCCAAGTGAAGAGAGTCTTAGGCTCCCTCGTGACTCATAGGCTGACTTTATGATGTAGACACTCACATACTGCTCGCATCCACTCATCTTTGTTTGTTTGTTTGTTTGTTTGTGTCTGTTTTTCTATCTATATATCTATCTACTGTATCTATCTACCGTTTTATCTATATATCTGCCTGCCAGCCTGCCTACCTGCCTATCTGCCTGCCTGCTTATCCACTGTCTGAGTGACTGATTACTGCATCCCTTGTCTGTTTCTTTGTGCATCTGTCTGCCTATTTCTGTTAGCACAAAGAGATCTGATTTATGTAGGCCTATACTACATTGGTCAATGTCGGCTTAATGAATATTCTCTGGGCTTTCAATATTGACAACACACACTAAAAAATGGCTGCGGGACCGCATTTGCTACTTAGCACCAGACCACTTGCTTTTATTTTACATAATGAATTATCTTATGTGCAGTAGCTTATGTGAAGCCGCATTTCTACCAAAGGCAGTTGTCAAGGGCAATGACTAATAGCTCAAATCCATTAATATTTCAAGTTGATACTAATCCAGAGGACAATATACAGTATATTATTTGATTAGAATGAATAAATTAATCCATTTATAAATCCATGAAAGTACAGCCTTAAGCCCATTGGACACAGCTCATTAGAAGCCAGCTGTCCTTTTAGTAACAATAGCGTCCTGTCTTTTAAAAGCATTTTTCATTTATTTCAAGGATAGCCCCTTGAGACAACTCTTTTTTTTTCTCGAGTGTTGAGATTATCAGCACATAGATGCTATTGCCAAGGAGGGTGTCTAGTCAATGATGCGAGAAACAAACAGAGATGCAATGTTTGTTTATTTGTATTTTTGTTTTTGGTGACATTACATTATATTTAGCAGACAAAGTGACTTACAAATAGGGCATACAAAATACGGAGAAATACAAACTACAGCAGTATACAAAATGTTGGGGACCTGTATAAGTAGGCCTGACTAGTTCGTCCATATAGCATTATACAGGGTAACATGGGGTTGCATGTCTTTGCAGGTGTTTAAAACAGCTAATTTGATATTGCCCTGGATGATTGAACAAATCCTGCATGAGGCAACGCAGCCTCGGCTTTTGTGCTCATTAACGGAAATGTCTCGCTTGAATGTTGTTTATTTCTGGTTCACTGAGTGTTGGCTGTGTGCGCCACCACCTTTTTATTAGGCTATTTCGCACACGTAAGTGGTGATATTGTAAAACACTTACTGTCACTTATTTCCACTTACCGATATAACCCCAGACTTTGAGTAGAAAGCGAAAGAATAGAATCGCTGACAGAGTACCTTTCACAGTGGAAATAGTCTTATTCCAACCACAAAGAATGTGAAGCATCCTGAATGGACTCATCATGAAACCCTTCAAATGGGATAAAACCAGCCATCCGTTATTTATCTTTCAAACACGAAGCTGTTGCAGCTTCACATTAGGAAAAAAATCAGTGTTAATTCAACACTTAGAGAGTACTCCAGGACCAAATACACTCTAGACATTGTCAAATCGACTCAGTTGAGTTTACACTGCCTTTTTTACTGTGTAGTGACCTTGTTACTTGAGCTGATGGATTTTATCATTGATTTTACTGACAATGTGTTTTATTATAACAGCTTTGTGGGTTGCTGCATCTAAACACACAGCATCATAGTGAATAGCTTAGACACTTTAATGTACTGTATATCTCTGGTTTGATCTGCCATAGTATACATTACAGTGAATGAATGAATGAATGAATGAATCAATCAATCAATCAATACACTGATGACTAGGCTACCTAATAAATACATTATAGAGTGTGCTAATTTCACCTGTGCTACAAATGAGTATGTAAGTACTGTATGTTGCATTGTCACTGTGACCTTCTCCGTGCCGGGGTTCCCCGTTGGCAGCCGTGTAGCTGGGCAGCGGTCCAGCATGCCAGGTTTAGCAATCCATCAGGGAAATGGATGGCTATGTAGTGATGCCCCAGCCTTTAGTTGAGGAGTCTGGAGGGATTATATGGAGTATCAGAAGGATATGGATTTTCTGTAGGTCTCTTTTCCCCCCGTTACACTCACATAAGCGCATCAGCGCACGTGTGTGCATGTGTGCACTTGTGCACAGACACGCTAAAGCCTAAATGTGCACATGCAAATAGACTACACACACACACACACACACACACACACACACTCAAGCGCGCATGCTAAATGTGCACATGCAAATAGACTACACAATCAAGTGTGCGCGCGCGCACACGCACACGCACACACACACACACACACACACACAGTTTAGTATTTTTATTTGGATCTCACCAAGAAGGCAGCATTACAAATCCAAATAGTGATGGAAGCAAATTCCATAGCAATCAGTAGGGACTGACAGAGTCATAGGGTCCTATGCAATACATTACAAGTAAGAATGGCCTGGTTAATTTAAGTTGTTTAGGGGTAGACATGGCACCTCCTTCGCCATATTGCTAATGTTGCAGAAACACACACACACACACACACACACACACACACACACACACACACACACACACACACACACACACACACACACACACACACACACACACACACACACACACACACACACACACACACACACACACACACTATCCAATTGCTTCCTTTTCCACTCACCTCTCCATCTCTGTTAAATTTGTCATTGATAAAGACAGGACTAGCGGCTGGTGACAACCATTTGCTGGCCAACAATAGTCTGTCTAACCCATCTAAGGAAAAAAGTAGGGAAAATGCCTTAAGATAGAGATGATGAATTGTAGGCTACTAAATTGACAGACCTGTTTGCTTCACCAGTTACTTAAACAGTACAAGTGTCTGCAGAACTGTGGAGGAAAGGACACAGCAGTTGTGACAGGTAGGGATTTAATTGTGTTTGTGTGTGAGTGTGTGTGTGTGTGTGGGGGGGGGGGTGGTGGTAGCGACACAGTAGCTGCTGCAGTGATCATGATGATGAAGTGACAGATAAAGTATGGTAGTAGTGGTGTTGAACTAGAATCTCAGCACCCCTCAGCAATCGCACCCCCTCCCCTCTCTCTCTCTCTCTTTCTCTCTCTCTTTTACCTCTCTCTTTCTCTTTCTCTTTCTCTTTCTCTTTCTCTTTCTCTTTCTCTTTCTCTTTCTCTTTCTCTTTCTCTCAGAGGTTTAGCCTGCAGCCACAGACAGAACGACCAAACATAGAGAGGAGTGAACATGGAACAAGTACAGTAGGCCTACAGCAAATGTTAAATCCAAATCTTAAATCCATTTTAGTGATCTTGTCCTGGGCCACCTGCAAGCTCACAATAGCCTTTTCATTTGAGCAAAAAAAAAACAATGAGTATTTGATAAACATTGAAGGTATTGTGTTCTTAGCCAGACCTTTTCAGAAGAGGAGAAAACAGTATGCCCGTTTCCCGTTTAATGACAACTTGGCACAGCTAGTGTTGCCACACGTCCAGGTTTTTCCTGGATTTTCCCGGTTTTTATGGACTGTCCAGGTAAATTCCTGGACTGTCCCGTTTTTTTATAATGCACGGCTCTATATTACCCCATTGAAATAAACACATATCATTAATGATTCGTGCTTGCGCATCAATGTGTCCCGATTGTTTACCACTGAAATGTGGCAACACTAGGCACAGCTCTTGATAAACCTTTAAATACAACACTGAGTTTAACAGATGTTAACAATAAAACATGGGAACAACCTTATCGAGACACCTTACCTTTTACCTGAGTTACAGTAGCATTTAACAACATGTCTCAGAGATAAGCTAATTTACATCAGCTGTTTATATTAGCACCTGCTGATCATCATCTGAGTGACATATTCGGAGAGTTATGTGGTGTGGTATGCAGCATGTTTCGAAAATGGACAACATAGCCTTGAACTACTGTGCTTACTCTCAATGTTTTAACAAAGTAGCCTATAGTGTAGCTCACTTACCATGACATTGCTGCTATGTGAGGGGAGAATGTTGTAATGTTGTGACTGACACTACTGAAGGGATTCTTTTGAACAACTCTTAGGCGTGAACGATGGGAACTGAGTCACACCTGTTCTCTGTTTTTTATTTTCATTTGTTTTGAGAATGTAACCTTCATTTGAGTCAGTGGTGTAGTCTACTTTTTTATGGTGGGTATACTGTATATTTGAGCATTTTTTGAAGTGGGTATACTGTATATATCTGTGCTATTCAAAATAATGGATCAATCAATTTGAAGTGGGTATACTGAAATCCCTGAAATTAAGAAGTGGGTATACCCGCGTTCTACGTAGACTACACCACTGATTTGAGTACTCAAATGGAAAACGTCAAAGAATTCTAAGAGACATTCAAAAGATTTGGTTAATTCACAAACGTCACAAAACTATTCCTCTTACATATACAGGCTCGCTCACTCGTGCAAACACATACGCACGCACACACACAAATACTTCTTTTACATCAACTCTAATCTGCATTTTCACCTCCATGTCTATCTGTCTGTATCCATCCACCTCTACCTCTCTTTCTATCTAACCACCTCTCCCTCTCTCCCTCTCTTTCTCTCTTTCTCATCTTTGACTGAATTATGTTTTGGCAGGCCTTGCTCTGAGAGCCAGCTCCTCATAGATCAGCGTCTGGCAGGACGCCCCTTAACTGGGTCAGCCATTTTAACAGACTCTGTCTGTCTGTCTGGGTGGCGTCCAGTGTACCTACCAAGCATGTAGCATTATGCAAATTGCTACTCCTCAAAGCCAGCCCAGAAACCCCTCCAGTACGTATAAATAACTCAATCACTTGCTTTGCTTGGAGTAGATTTCCCATA
>NC_085858.1:12270273-12290273 GCF_034702125.1 Engraulis encrasicolus
GATAGGATGAGTATGAAATCTATGTTCTCTTCAGTTTCTGGGGATGAACTACAACAATTAGTAATGAAACTGCTGGCGTAACCTGCCTTGGTCTATTTGATAATTCAAATTTGTGTGTGTGTGTGTGTGCGCGTGTGCGTGCGTGCCTGCGTGCCTGCGTGCCTGCGTGCCTGCGTGCGTGCGTGCGTGTGTGCGTGCGTGAGTGTGTTTCTGATGAGAAGCTGCATTCAAATTTACTGCTGGGTGAAACAAAGAAAGAAACCATTTGTCACGTACAACACTCCCCCTTTTATGACTGTTCAGAGAAATAGAACATACTTTGGTCTAGATGGTTTTGATTGGCTTTACGATTTCATTTCAAGGGAGCTGCATACAATGCCTCTCTGCTCCTTTGCCTCTGTGGCTTTGTTCTGTGAAGTTTGCAGACCCACCACCACTGTGAAAATAATCAATCAACACAAAAAGCAAAAGAAACGCAAACAAATAAATAAATAAAACTGTATGCAATGCTGCCATACATCTGTAAATCAACAGACTTCAGAAGGAAAAAACAGAAAGAAGTTTGAAAATAAACAATTAACCATACCACTTCCCCTATACTAATTCAGCACCATGAGGAAATATTCCTCAAAGGAAGAAAATAGCCTTCTCTCTCTCTCCCTCTCTCTTTTGCTGTTTTCTTAGACTGAAAGTCTCAGCAAACTGCCATTTTCTTTTCAGCATTTTTTTTTGCCAGTGAAAGCAGTCATTGTTTGCATGTCTGTGCAACACATAATAAGCTGCCAGGAGAATGCCATTGATTACAAAGAGACAGACACCATTTTCCTCAACAGCGGTTAATAAAAGGCTATTCAGACACTTTTTTCCACCAAGGGGTTTATGAGCGAAGACAGGCAGCATCAACAGATACCACTACATGCATTTGGCTGGATAGATAAGTGCAGAGGTTCCTTTGTTTGTTTTCACGTATTGTATTCAGGTAAGCTATTTTGAAAATCACATTCCCTCTATTCATGGTACCTTTTAAACCCCTTTCTCATTTCTTAATTTTAAAAGTGGGTAGTGGGGCAATCAGTGAAGCAGTACAGATTTTGCAACTACAGCAAGTCATCACTACTTTGTGGGCCTCCCTGTATTTGCTGAAATATACAATGTTGCTTAAAAAGATTCAAGGACTTGACAGGCTACCATAAACATACACAAAGTCAGTGTGTGTGTGTGTGTGTGTGTGTGTGTGTGTGTGTGTGTGTGTGTGTGTGTGTGTGTGTGTGTGTGTGTGTGTGGTGCGTGCGTGCGTGCGTGCGTGCGTGCGTGCGTGCGTGCGTGCGTGCGTGCGTGCGTGCGTGCGTGCGTGCGTGCGTGTGTATATGTGTGTGTGCTTCCGATTTGAGCACACATGGGCCACAATTTAAAGGTCCAACTAAGATAAAAACAGGGAAGGGGTGATTTGCTGGGTACGTGTTGAGGTGACTAGGGCTAGGCAACTGGTGTTGTCTGTCTGTCTGTCTGTCTGTCTGTCTGTCTGTCTGTCTGTCTGTCTGTCTGTCTGTCTGTCTGCCTGTCTGTCTCACATTTGGCTCCATCTCAAATGTTCCAGCAGCTCTTTTTCTTGTCTGCAGCCATTTCACATGTCTTGAATCATAATATTCACAGTATTATAAACTGTTGTCCTTCTGCATGTGATGAGAATGTGCAAAGAGAATGTGCATGAATGTGCATGGTAGTGTAATTCATGAAATGCTTCAGGCTAAATACATCAATAGCTGGGTGGTACTCAAATAGAGCAAATATTTCACACTTTGGTGCACTCATTACCATACCCCAATGCTACTGGAACTGATAAATTTGATCCGCACACATTTTCCACAAGCTTCCAAAAATACGGGCAATACATACAGTGACATTTATCTAAGAGCTCACCCAAACTCTTCTAGACCTTATTTTTCAGATGATTATATTTTCGATAAAACATTCATAAAGTCAAGGGGGCCTGCAGAACCCTTTTGCGATAGCCAGCTCCAGCAGCACAGTGTTGGCTTTTGTAGTATTGACCTCACCTGTAAGTGCACGAAAATTAACATCAGTTTTTGTAACATTAGTCATAATTACTGGGAAAACTAAGCAGCCATTTTCTTAGATAATTACAGCATTATTACCATAATAATGTAGCCTATGCTTATTACTAAAATATGTCCTTGCCCTGTACTGTTGTGTTGGCAGGAATGTTTTGATGAAATTCCAAGATTAGATACCTTCCATGGCAGCTGTGTAATAATATCTGTCACAAGAGCCATTTCTCAACATCTGGTATGACGCATTTCCCTTTTATGTTGGCTGGTCGCGTGATATTTATAAATAGTTAGAGAAACAGCGGTGTTGCAGTGATTGCAACAAAATCGCACAAAAGTAAATTGTTTTTTTTTTAATGGAACTTTGGCTGGCGTTCAGATGACCACAAACAAATCCAAGAGATCCTACTCTGCTGTTTCAAAAAGACCTCTATATAAATAAAATAACAATATTTTTTTGAGGAGGGTGCTGGCTTAGTTCTTTATTTTGACATTCTTTTGAAGTCCTAACCCCAAACAGCACATTCTTTGAACTTCCTGTCTGTTTGGCTGTGAAGTGTTTTTGCTTCGTTCCTATTCTCGCCTCACCTTTTTGCCGATCGTATGCCCTTCCTCACAACCGTCACCACCCACCCACCAACCCACCCGCCCACACACACACGTACACACGTACACACACACACACACACACACACACACACACACACACACACACACACACACACACACACACACACACACACACACACACACACACACACACACACACACACACACACACACACACAGAGAGAGAGAAAGAGAGGGGGGGGGCTTGGTTCAAGGACCCTCACTTCACTTGACATCAAAGCATTTCCTTTCCAGCCAACATGATGAACAAAGATCTCACTGACATCATCTCAGCGATCCTGCCTGCCTCTCTTGCAAGTGGTTAGAAAATGCAATTGCAGTAGTTATCTATGTATATTAACTGAACTATGGTCCCGACGAGCAATGGTAGGCGAAAAGCATTGACAATAGGGGCTAACTGAGAAGAATAAGTACAGTACATAGGCTACTGAAGATAGAGGAGTGTTGCTTTTGCTGCCACAGCGTAGCAGGTTACAAGGTCAGATGGGGCATTCATGCACTTTTTAGCAACTGAAAAAAAACCAATACAATTGCAATTATTTATCATATTGATTAACTAAACTATAGCCCTGATGAGCAATTACAGGTGAAAAACTTTGACAATGCGAGCTACTGATAGGAATAAGTACAGTATAGATGGAGGGATTCTGCTGAGGTTATGAGGAGCATTGAAATGACCCCGCCATAACACAGATGATTACATATTCATCCCATGATTGGGAGAGAGGGGAATGAGCTGACGGACAAAAATAGCAGCTTTCTTCAACCTGCACTCTCATGCTCTGTCTGGCTCTCTCTTTTTAGCACTACTGTCTCTCCTCTCACTATCATACGGTCTGTGTTCATGTTTCTAGCTTTGAGTATGTCTTTCAGCATGAGATGACTGTGTGTTTGCTATATGCATGTAAGTCATGTGCATGTGTGTGCGTCCGTACGTATATGCTTGCGTGTGTGCATGCCTAAACTGTTTTGCAATGTTTATTCGAAACCTAGAGAGAACAATATAACTTTCTACTACTTGCTCCTGCTCTGTAGGTGCTGAAAAGCTATGAAACTCTGAAATGTGTGTTTGCATGTGTGCATGTGTATGTGTTCCAATATGTGTTGCAACATCCTTGAAGACATTCCTGCATCTCCAGATGGCTAACGGTCTCTCTCTCTCTCTCTCTCTCTCTCTCTCTCTCTCTCTCTCTCTCTCTCTCTCTCTCTCTCTCTCTCTCTCTCTCTCTCTCTCTCTCTCTCCAATATAGAGTTGCACTCCACACTCCTACTCATGCTGCAGCCCTCTCCAGCTGTGTGTGCACGGTATGTACTGTACAGTCCGCATATGCACAGCATACCATAGTACGGAAAATCAGATGGGACTTCAGCCCGAGTGTGGGTGGGAATGATTACCATGTGTGAAGTGATTTAAATGGTACAAACTAACCCAGGCGATGAGAGCACAGGGAAAATAAAAACATTTCAAAGGCAGTGTGCACCCACTGATCCAAAATTAAAATCCAATCCAGTTTGTCTCCAGGGTACGTGGTGTACGCTGTAAGAAACACTTACCCCACTTAACCCCGTCAAGTCATCTTTCATGTGAAACTTCACACACAACAGTGACGTACCATGTTGGAGTTCAAGGGACACACACAATATATATATGCCTATATATATACGTACATCTAGATTTAATTTTGTCCTAAGCATACATTTATAGTATGCATACCTAGTGCATTAAAGCATTAAACATTGACTGGCATATTTACATAGCACATAGTATATCTAAAAAAAGAATCCTGGGCCCAACCTATGTGGACCTTATGACTCCCTTATGATTACAATCTCTCTCTATGTCTTCTTCTTTAGTCTCCTTGCTATTTTCTCTTGTTTCTGTCTCTCCTCTCTACTTCTCCTTTTAAATCCATCTTTAACATTGATGTTTTTTTCCATTTGTTAAGCACTTTGAGTTGCATGCCTTGTATGATACAGTGCTATACAATTATTATTATTATTATCATCATCATCATCATCTTCATCATCATCATCATCATCATCATCATCATCATCATCATCATCATCATCATCATCATCATCATCATCATCATAGGCCTATGTGTATTTGGTTTGGTAGCTGGCCATGGTCCTGGGATGTCAAAAGTGGATAGTATATATGAGATGTCTGCAGGTAAAGGATATCCAGGTTAAGTGAATGGGGTGCAGTGGTATTCCTTGCCACATTTATGGATTTCCAAGAGGTGCAAAATCTCTGACAATATGGAAGCAGGATGATTGACACATGCTATACAGTAGCAGTCATTCCCAATGCAGGTTATTCATAGAGCCTGTTTTTGGCAACTAGCAATTACTTGTAATGTGCTTATAAGTGATTGTTGTGTTGAAATCACATAGAAATTACCATACAATTACCACTTAATTGGTAATCAAATAAATGCTCTTTGTCAGAGTATGTACATATAAATTAAGCAAATACAACGTGCCTAGCATTTTCTTGATGTTTGTACTTCTGCTATCTCAAACATTGCCATCCAATTATGCACTGCTGTTCTTTTAATTTGCTAGCTTTTACAGTTTGCAAAGGGTCTGTAAAGCAACAGATTTTAACTTTTCTTCTCTCTTTATTCTCCCTTTAGATAGAAACAAGAATATCCTTTCAGCAGAACACATATTTTGTTCAGGTGTGTGTGCGTGCGTGTGCGTGTGTGTGTGAGTATGTACATGTGTGTTGTAATCTGCTCATTCACCAATAGTGTGCATGCACACATGCATTTGTGTGTCTGTGCTCAGGCATTTGCAATTGACCATCTACGCTGTGCAGTTGGTTCTTGTGAGTGAAAATGTGTGGATAATAATATGGCTCATATGTCTCAGTATTCATGTTTACTAATCATTGCTATTGTTCGCAATGAAGTCATTGTTAGTTGATCTGTCAATGTTTTCCCTCTTCCCCCTATTAACTCTTTATATCTAAAGACAGGGTTGCTATTTGTCGCATGTGATGTCAAGTTTCCATCCAGTGTTGATTTTTTCTCTGCATACGCTGACAGCTTCGGCTGGGCCCGTGACAAAGTCATCTAAAAGGACCCCAAATCCAATATACACAATGTATCGAGGACCCATTTCTGGGGCCCTTGTCTCCCTAGGCCCTGAACAAGTGACCCCTTTGCCACCCCTTGTCAGCTTCCCTGTCTGCGTCCCAGTGAGATGCGACTGTGGAATCAGAACGACGTCCAGCTGTTCTGAGTCCCTCTACATCATTAGTCATCAACATGGTCTCGTCGCCGCGACGATGCCATACAGCTAACAGCAGCTGCTCCAGGAGGTAAACAACAGCACGCCAGCCACCTTGCCGCTCGCTGTGGCACTGTCTGTTGTGGCTAGCAACACTGTGTGAAGCCGAGAGAGAGAGAGAGAGAGAGAGAGAGAGAGAGAGAGAGAGAGAGAGAGAGAGAGAGAGAGAGAGAGAGAGAGAGAGAGAGAATACCGTTTTTGTTTTTGATTGTTCATCATGAATCGTACTATGGCCGTCTCCGAGTCATGTCTGTCCAGCCAGTGTTTCTACAGCAGGCTGTGGATTTTTGATCCGTCTGCGTAGCTATTCTCATAAGGACTAGAGAAGACAATAGTGAGTTCAGTACAGATATACCGGTACCACTGGTTCTTTTTCTAACTTCGCTCAGTGTTTCACTATGGAAGTGAAATACCTCACTATGTTACCAAAGAACCATGGTTATGGTCGTAACGTTCTACAACATGAAAGACAGCAGCAGGAACATGTGAGACATTAGTCATGCTGTGTGTGTAGGGACATAATACCAATTTTCTACGGACTTGAATAGACATGGGGACTGGAAGTATTAACAGGGGAGGAACATGTAATCTGCAAGGACATTAGAGACAGTAGTTGTGGGGACATGATAAGACACTATTGCCATTTAACCCCTTAGCACAGAGTCTATGTTATAATCCTACTGTCACCAACATTTTAATGACTATGTCTTAATATGTTACTTAAGGCTCTTTGTAATGTCATTGCAATGTTGTTATGATGTAGTTAAGTATTTTCAGCAAGTAGTGAATAGGCCCGCTGGCGACCCCATCTGCAGTAAGAGGCTATACGATGCACTATATAAGGTGTACGTATAAAGACATAACACTGCTCTTAGGGTCAGAGCCACTAATGGCATAGCAAGGCAGTTGTGAGTCATTTAATTTCTTGGGGCAGCAAGTGTCCGTTTGCACCGTGAGCGATGGCATGTGTGCCCTGCCCAGTCATTGAAAGTTTAGCCCCGGTTAGCTTTTCACAGTGAAAGTAATTGACTGCCTTTTCAGAATTGATAGTGTCAATACTGATGCTTGTGAGTCATGCCTTTGCTTACATCAGAGTGTCAACAGTACATATACCACCGGCATGTACGTAAGCAGGGAGAGTGACTTTTAATGTGACTCGTGACGCAGGGGCACACAATAGACTATTTCATTAGATTAGGTTAGCCTTAAATATCTCTTCAGGAGAGAAATGTTGTTTGGACATGAGTGTGAATTACAAGCAATCACACAAGCTCCCATGCCCAGGTCGCAACAGTGCTGCGCTGCCGGATTTCCTCAGGAATATTGAGAGAGACTAGTCCTACAGGTGCAATTGGTGCATGAGTGGACACTTATTTGGGATGCGAGCACCTTGATAGAGGCACTCATGGTGCCGGTCCCACAGGTCCGAATATACCGTGAATTCAGGTAAATTCTGCCTCTTTGGGCCATTCGCGTATGAAAAAAAATGGCCCAATTTACCTGAACTCACCCCTAAATCTTGTCGTCTTAAATGTCTGTCAGGGTTTAGATGAAGGGGTCAGGTGGTTTCAGACAAACAGCATTTCAAGCCACCGACAGTAGTGAATGGTGTAATATATAATTTTTATATCTTTGTGGTAACTAGCCTATAAAACTGGTTTTAATTCTCTAACCTCTATTTAAAAAGGCGTTTTATTGCTTTGATTGTTGAAAAGAAAAAGAGATAACGCAATCCCTGTGTGCCCTGTGCCAGTAACATTTGCAAATCCTTTTTACAGTAATATCACCCTCTATCTCATTATCATGCTGTCTATGGTAATCAGAACTGGATTCTCCTATAATGCATCATGGTTTTTGTTGGTCTTGATGTATTTTCCAACATATCTTTGCTTGATCTAATGGCTGTTTTCCATTGAGCTCAGGAAAATGTGGGTAGAAAAAGACACTAGATATGGGCCTACGTACATTTTTGTGACCGTTGAAGTGAAGCCACAATCTGGTGGAAACATATTTACACTGTGGTGTTGCTAAATGTTGCCTATGATGGCAGAATAACCTAATCTTTCAAAGTCCTCCCCTTTCCTTCACAAGAGCCAATCAGCTGAGCTCTACCCTGCTGCTTTGGGCAGAGTCTCAATCATGCTCAGAATATTTAAAATATGTTCGTTTCCACTCCAGAGATGAGCTACTTGGTTTTATAAAGCTTAAGTCTTACCATGTGTTATGTAACATTTTGAGTTTAGTTAGGCTAAGTAGCCTTTTCATGCAGATGGGATTGTCTGTGAGATCATGTTCACTATTTGAAAAAGCTTAAATACATCATAACAACATTTCCATGACTTTACTGAGAGTCTTAAGTAACAGAATAAGACATGGTCTTTATAATTTCGGTGGCAAAAAGGTTCTTATTACAAAGGCACTATACAAAAAAAAGGTTAAGTCAACCAATGGAAATGACGACTAAGGCATTACTGGGCGGATCAACACTCTCTGAACCGCTCACACGTATGTGTCTGAAAACCGCACTTGCCAAATCTGGTGCGTAAACCCATATCACAAAGTCTTGAACGTCACGACATTGCAGCACACATACTGCACATTTGAACAACAATGTGGACTTTTCAGGAAGATTCTAGGGTGAAACAAAGTTGGTCTTTGTAAGAAATGGTTGAAATAGGCTGTTCAGACATGCTTGGCACGTCTATATGTTCTACCTGTGCTAATTAGCTTTCCTACCTGCTCGACAAGTTGTGGTAATTAGCAACAGATGGTGTAGTTAATGGCGGGAGCAAACTTAGGTGCTGTTTCCACATAGCCTGCTATTTTTAAAGCCTGCTATTTTTTCTCCTGTTTAGGTGTAAACACAACATGTGGATGAAAACAAAGAAATACTCCATTGTTACAAATGTGTTTTAGCCCCCAAAATAGGACATTTTTAAAGCGTGATTTTTTATATCTGGATTTTTAAAATCTGCTACGTGGAAACGGAAGGCCAATGTAACCAGGAGAAAAAAATATCCACATTTAAAAATGTCCTGCTATGTGGAAACAGCTCCTTAGTAGGACTCTCTGTACTACTCTGAAGCTGCAAAGGGTTCCCATCTCTGCTCATCTCAGCTAATAGCGCTCAGTCAGCCACATTGACACCACATTCCTGCATAGCTGTTTGTCTCCACACACATGGTTTTGCTTGACTGAAGGGGGCTGACTTTCTGACTGGCTTACTCACTGAAGTGATTCAGTCACGAGATAAACAGTTTTACATGTTACAGACTTACTGACATTATTACACATTATTCACCAGAATAAACATTCAGTAAATCAAAGTCGACCAGTGTGCATTACCAGCACTTGGGCATTGGTTGTGTATAGATATGCTTTTTGTATTACATTACTGTATACAGAATGATTACAACGCCATGAATATGTTGTGCTTAACTATTTATAGTTATCCCTCGTTTCACATTCCAATATTTATTTCTCTGCTGTTTATTAATGACATTTTATAATCGTTCCCTAACATTACACCAGTTGTAGAAATGTTATGCCGGTTACGTTTTTGTTGGTGTGGGTCAGTGATATGCTCGTATAGTATTGTTACCGCATGGCATAGGCATAGGCATAGGTAGGGCGCGTGAGATGACAACAGACCTATTTATGTGGAAAACTGCTTTGTGGAAAGAATGTGTTTTAACCATGTCCCACAATTTCTGTAAGATGTGCATGCAGCACTAGACTAGAGAGTACAGCCACTGCTCCTCCTCCAGTACCCCTATGAATGTATCTCTTTCCTCCGTGCATTCCTGTGGGGACCTTGGGCAGAGCAAACCAATGAAACATCGCACATCATTCACGATTACAATCTGAGGCAGCGGTGGCAGCTTCGTTTTCTTGGCAGCCCTGCGGGCGGAGCTCATATACTACGCCAAGCTTGTTTAAATTTGAGTATGTCAGTAAAATATTCATTGGAGTAGAGATCTTATCACGTGCATCCAGCTATAAGTGTTTAAAGTGTGATTAATCTGTATTTTTTGTAGCACCCATCCCGAAATCCTTCTGTATGTAATGCCATGACCACTGATCATAACAAGGTTGGAACAGCTGCTGAATAAATCCATATAGTCTATCTATCTGTGGACTAATTACTGTGTAATGACAGTGAGCAGCAAGCATTTAGCATGACAAGACTGAGGAGAGAAAACAATGTAGCACTGATTTAAGTAGTTTGTGTGTGTGTGTGTGTGTGTGTGTGTGTGTGTGTGTGTGTGTGTGTGTGTGTGTGTGTGTGTGTGTGTGTGTGTGTGTGTGTGTGTGTGTGTGTGTGTGTGTGTGTGTGTGTGTGTGTGTGTGTGAGAGAGAGAGAGAGAGAGGGGGGGGGAGTGATGTTCAGATTGTTAAGTAGTGCTTTGATACATTCATGCGATAATTTGGCTTGCAAGACTCACTATAAATGTTAAATGTGCATGTGGTTAAATATGCAAACAAAAAGAAACATGCACATTTACTTGAACCACAAAACCTTAAACGTGGTAAATTCAGCCAATTTCAACATGCCGTTGTAATGCTCACACTACCATGGAATTGTCAGTGCCTGAGATATTTTTTCTTCAGTCTTTTCCGAGATCCTGGTCATTGTAATGAACAGGTTATACAACATCCACACAGACAACGCCATAAAAGCTGCCCCCATTAGAATAGCTCATATCTTGTAAAGGGTTGAGCCAAAAAAATGCAGCATCACCGGGTACTGACAAGTCAAGGGTAGCAGGACCAATACAACTGCATATTGGAATTGACTGAAGTGGTCCTTTAAAACAACAGGAACAAATCAGAAGCAATGCCCTTCAGGTCATCTCCGGTCATATCCCTTTTTCCCATTTTGGAAGAGAAACAAGTCAATAGCCGGCGAGAATAAGCCCTCCTTGTATAAATCTATTGGTATAACCGTATGGCTCTGGAACCTTGTAGCTCTCTGAGCAGATTTAATTCTCTGTGTAAAGAGTGCTGGGAGTCCAATAAAACGACTGGGGGATTCTGTTCTGCTCAGGTCCCATTTGGCACTTGGTGGGGAAGATCGTTTAACTTTACGCTGCCACCTTTATTGCCCACATCCACAATTTATTGCAGTCAGTCTCAGGGTTATTTTTTCACTCTTACAACACTGACACAGAGTAGATCGCTTTGCATGTTAAATCTCATTCATCTGTCACTACATACGTAGGAGTGTGACAAACAGTTATCAGCATTCATCATCCATGTCTCTTCAGAAGGGAAATAGAATATTAGACGATGAGTGGCAGCATCATGTGTGGTTTTTATTCAGGATGGGTGCATGTAGGCTACATCAGATTCCCTTTACATGATGGTAGGAATGTATGTCTCATAAATGTAGGCTTATATGAATATCATGTATTTACATGATAATACGACAGTTGTTGCAGAAAGCATGTTCTGCGACATACTCTAGTCCTAGAGGCCCATAGCACAGGCAATTATGCAAAAGGCTGATGACCTTATCCACAAGTCAAATGACAACCCTGTCTTCGCAGTCCATTAGATTTATTGTGATTTTTGTAAATGAGTGTGCAGAGAGGGGGGATACCATTCACTAAATGAGCTTATAGTGTATCTGATATATATATATTTTAAAGTCATTTAGTGTCCTTTTTACAACCATCCCTAGATCAATGAATTATTAGGCCTAGACCGTATGTGGTGTTTTTTTTTCTCCAGCCCATACATGAAAGTTAGGTTAGAAGAGAGAAGACGCATGAATTGTTTCTTATTTTGACTGACTTAGCTAATGTAGCATGGCATTAAACATGAGTCACGAGTCATTCACATTAATTATGCCTATGATTTCCATGCAAATGCACATTAGTGAACTTATATATAGGGTTAAGTTGTCGCATCTAGGCATTTTGGCCAATAACGGTTTCATGCCCCGCCCATTGTGGGGTTGGCTTGCGTGCTGTGGGAGGGGACTCCATGGAGCGCTGCTGTCAACGGTATCATTGCCCAACACATTCCCGACTCGAGAGAGATCAAGGGACTAGGGGACAGCAGAAGTTTATTACCGGTGGACTACGCAGACGACGTTCTGAAACCGGCTATTCTACTTCGACAAGGTAATGAACTACACCCGGCAGTCGCTGAAATGTTGCAGTGAAGGGCCATTGCCGTGGTTGGCGACAGCCATGCGTACAGGGACATTCGATGATGGGAAGTCATCCAAATGCCAATGACCATGTATTGCCATAATGTGATGACTTCGCTGAATCAGTGTGTCTTGATGCATTGCCATTTGGGATTTCGTTTTATTATCCGTGCAAATATGCAAACACGAATCATCTTTGCTGTGACTGTCATGTTAGGTTTGTGGTCCAGAAAGAATGTCAGGATTTCTCGTGGTTATGTCGTTGCATATGGGTCAGAGGAGAACCGTTGATGTGTAGTCAGTGGGGTAAAATCTCTGGAATGAAATCTAGGACCGTTTGGTACAACATGACACGTGCACCAACACCCTGCAAGAAATAATCTGGAGGTCGCTACTAACGCAGTTCCAAATAATCATACTTCTGTAACATCAAGTGCGTTTCTACAAACGTGCACACGACATATTTGAACCGTAACGACAGAGCATTTCTTCAAACCGCTGCAGCTGAAGTCGTAGCGCATCGGGGATCTCCAGCACTTGAATTGGGAGCAGTTAATAAACAGATGGATACATTGCGTACTAAAGGGAATTCCAATCATTTTATTGTCAGCAGATGTGCAGCCTACTACATAGTAATAAGCCAAGGATAACTGCCTTGCTGGTCTATCTGACCCAACAAGTTGTCTGGAAAATACCTCGCTAGCCTAGTATGAAAAGTTTATGTTCACTCATGAGCGCGTTTCCACCCATTTTATTCCTCCGTGCGCTAACAACGGTAATATCCTTTTAAACGCACTGTGTAATGTTCAAGCATTTGGTGAGAATTTGGGGTTATTGGGGAGGCTGAGAGAGTGTCAGTGCCACACCTATCAATGCCATGCATTTACATGCGCAACTTAGTGGCATGGTCACCACCCAATCTGTGCGTAAATTGTTGACATGGCTGTTAGGCTATATGTTTGGGAAACCAAGGTTAAATAATCTGCTTTCCAAATTTTACTACGCTCACGCTACTGACAACAGCTAACTTAATGCCATATCTCCCGTTTCTTATGCATTGTACCAATGCTGTGCAATGTAGGCCTTAAGGGCTATAATTATATCATCACCCATTTTTTTATTCATTGATTTTCTCGTCCAACTAATATTGTCAAGCGCTGGGGATCACTAGGGAGGGATGTCTCGCGCGGTGTTTTGCTCTAGCCTTGAGGTATTTGAACATTTCACCCCTCTCTCTATCGTCTCTCTCTCTCTCTCTCTCTCTCTCTCTCTCTCTCTCTCTCTCTCTCTCTCTCTCTCTCTCTCTCTCTCTCTTGAACACTTCGCTGGTTGGTTTAGGGGTTCACTGACATATGGCTGCTTCCAGGTTTCTAACTGTTGCTATGGATGCTACCGAAACGCAGCCCTCCTGTTTCCCCACCAGTCGCTTGGCAGCTGGACTTAGAACAGAAGCATGATAAGATGTGGGTTTTGATAGGCCTCTGTAGCAGGTGCAATTGGTATTTCACCAAATACACACACCCCAGAGAAGAGTTAATGAGTCGAACTGTATCAAGCACTCTTTTTTAAAACACCATCTCTTTCTGGTCACAGCTCGGCTCACAAGTTATCATCAGTCAGTGCCACAGCCCTGGGGGATAACTTGCGAGTTTACTGAAAATTGAATTAATGTAAGTCTTTTTTCGTGCTGGATTATTAGCCATTGACTCCCTGTCACTTAGTGTTTTAAAGGTCAGTGAGGCGAGCTATTGCAGGAGATTAATGGAGTGGATTTGGCTGCCTGTGCCAGGACATACTGGCGTCCTTTCAACAATAGGCGTTTTTGTGGGGATTATTTGCGATGCGACCAAAAAGTCTACTATCATCTCATTGGGTCCTGTTGTGTCGTTAATACCTTACAATACTACTCGGATAGAAGTAAAGTACTGGGGGATTTACAGAAATGTTCCATTTTTGGAGTGGGTGTGGGTTCTCATTTCCTGGTGATTTAATTTGCTTGTATTCAAGTGTGATGTGTCCATTTCATGTCATGGATTATTCACTGTGTCCACACATGACTGCTGCTGGTTGTTGATGTGGGTTTGCCTCTCCCAGTCCCTAAGCGTTTCTCATTCTTCTCTGTGTCTTTCTTGTATCTTTCTTGTGTCTTTCTCGTGTGTGTGTGTGTGTGAGAGAGAGAGAGTGTGTGTGTGTGTGTGTGTGTGTGTGTGTGTGTGTGTGTGTGTGTGTGTGTGTGTGTGTGTGTGTGTGTGTGTGTGTGTGTGACGTGTGTGTGTGTGTGTTTGCAAACATGCGTTTGTTGTGTGTGTCCCTGCCTTGCTTGGTAGGTGGGTGTCTGAATGTGTTTGCGATTTTGTGTCTGTCCGCGACTGTGTTCAAACTTGTGTGTGTGTGCATGCGTGTGTGTGTGTGTGTGCGTGTGTGCGTGTGTGCGTGCATGCGTGCTTGTGTCGTTGTTTTGTATGTCTGCGTCAGATAGAGGGGGTGGTGTTCTCCATGACCAGAGCTCGATGGTATGTGGCCAGGGAGTCAGGGAACTGCAACTGCAAATGCATACCCCTCTTGTCTCCTCACACCAACCACTCCTTTCAACCATACCCCCAAACATTACAGTGTATTTTTCAGACTTAATCCAACACTTGGATCCACTAGAACAGCGGTCTCCGGCCCGGGCATGGCAAACATTTGAACTGCCATGAGGTTGGAACAAATGAAAACATAGGGCCTACTGTAGGCCTATGTGTGCTATCTGTGGCTATATGGTCGGAAGAGTTGTTAGGACCTCAGCCTCATTTGCGTTACATAATTTAGCACTTGGGGGAAAATAATTGAAGACTACTGCTCTAGAATAACGCTTGGGCAGACTTGGGAGACTTAGTAGAACTGTTAGCTTCCACTATAATCAATAGGTTACAACCTAGTCATGACAGCTCAGCGAACATTCTAAAAATATAACCCATTCTTTTCATTGTATTTTACATACAGTAACATCACAACATGACGCATCCAGCGTAGCCCCATTCTAAGTGTTAAGTAAATCTTCATGTTTCGAATTAACTCTGCTGCCAGATTTGCTGTGCCCCCACCCACCTCCCATGGCTTCCTTGCTCCCTCTCCCAGCCCCACGGCTGGTTGTCTCTGCTGGACCTAATGGGCGTGAAGGCAGCCGGCCCCATCCATGCATGCCACACTCCACTCTCCACACCACACCTGCCCTTCTCAGACATCTGGAGGCTGCAATGCTCCGTAAAACCCCAACAGGGAGGGCGGGCTGGAGGGGAGGCTGGCCCCTTAAAGGAACGCTGTGTGATGTGTCTGTGATTTTTGTAAGTGTAATGCACGCAAAATCAACTTCTCCTGCTAACGTAGTGTGAAGAAATACTCCTGACTACCGACATGTTCTAAATGAACTGTGCTGTATACCCAACAAACTCAAACGGTGGGCTGTCCTCTTAAAGTCTGCTGTCTTTTTTTTGTTTGTTTGTTTTTTTTTTTGGGGGGGGGGTGTTGTGTTGGCTGATAGATCTTTGTAAATGAATATGACATCTTTTTTAACACATTTAAACAAATAAGTTGACCAAAATGTGTTTCGAATTTACTGAAGATTGAGAAACATTGCATCCACCCTAGCCCCCACCCCAACGATTACACGTGGCACCCATAGCCTTGCTGTTCCTGCTGTGTGTGTGCATGCGTGTGTGTGGGTGTGGGTGTGCGCGTGCACGTGCGTGCGTGCGTGCGTGCGTGCGTGCGTGCGTGCGTGCGTGCGTGCGTGTGTGTGTTTGTGTGTGTGCGTGTGTGTGTGTGTTCGTGCGTGCGTAAAGTGTGTACGTCCGTGTGTGTGTGTGAGGAACAGCTGTCTCTAAGGAGGCTAGAGTTCTGTACAGGCTGCAGGTTTGCAGGCCAATCAATACAGTACTGTGAGCTAGGGGTGGGCGATATGACGATATTATATCGTGAATCGCGATATTGAGTAAAATATCGTCTCGAATCTGCCAAAGTGGAGAAATCGTATAGATCGTCTTGCAGTGAGGATGTTTATTATCAGTATCAGAGTGACGTTTTCTCACTTGTGTTGTTGTCTTCACTTTATTCTTTACATTATTGTATTCCAATTGTACACTTTATGAGAGTATCATCAGTGTGTTAACATTTTATTGACTGCAAATTACAAATTGCAAGTATATGAAAGTTGTTTTTTGTTGTTTTTATTTTTTGGATGGAAGATCGTGATAAAAAATCGAAATCGTGATTTCATGTTAAAATATCGTGATACAACTTTTTTGCCATATCGCCCACCCCTACTGTGAGCCCAGGTAGGTAGGTAGCCACCAACACTGCTGCTATAGCCTTCTGCTGCTAATCTGACTCTGATCCGGCCGGATACGGCTTTGATACACCTCTGATATGGCTCTGATGTGGCCACGATTAGGAACAAAAATCTATTATCATCTCATTGGGTCCTGTTGTTTCGTTAATGCCTTAAAATTCTTCTTGGATCATAGAAGTTATCTTCTGGGAGATTTACAGAATGGGTGTGGGTCCTGATTTCCTGGTGATTTCATTTGTTTGCTTATTGTACTCAAGTGTGATATGTCCATTTCATATCTTGGGTTCTGAGACTCTGTGTCCACTCCACACAAGACTGCTGCTGGTTGTTGATGTGGGTTTGCCTCTCCCAGTCCCTCTATTTCTATATTCTCATTCTTCTCTCTGTCTTTCATATATGTGTGCGTGTGTGTGTGTGTGTGTGTGTGTGTGTGTGTGTGTGTGTGTGTGTGTGTGTGTGTGTGTGTGTGTGTGTGTGTGTGTGTGTGTGTGTGCACGCATGCTTGTGTTGCGTGTGTTCCTGTGTTCCTGAAGGCTTGCAGGCCAATCGATAGTGAGCCCAGGTAGGTAGCCAGCCACCAACACTGCTGCTATAGCCTACTGCTGCTAATCTGACTCTGATCCGGCCCGATACGGCTTTGATACGCCTCTGATATGGCCACGGTCAGGATCAAAGCTGCCTCTGAACTCCCTTAGTATCACGTTACTATTCACTAGCTTCACCTACCCTACCTACACACCAACTGCATACATACATATGGAGACATACAGAGAGAGAGAGAGAGAGAGAGAGAGAGAGAGAGAGAGAGAGAGAGAATTCAGTTCTGTCAGTACACACAGAAAAGTAAAAGCTACAAGCTGTTCAACGATACGCACAAAGACACCCTGTCTCCCTCTCTCTGTCACACACACACACAGACAGACACACACACACACACGCACACACACACACACACACACACACACACACACACACACACACACACACACAGGATCACACACATTGCACACACTTCGCGCACAGAGACCCTTGAATTTACAAAGACTCAAGGTCACATACATTCATGAAAAGCTTCAGAGGGATTGTGCTGACATGTGTGTGACATGGGTTGCTCTTCTCACTGCTGCTTTGAAGTTTGTATTTATCATTCCGAGGATACTCTGTACTGCATCTAATGTCCAATTTGCATGTGCAATTTTTGCAGTCTGTGTAATAATATTAATTGTATGCTTTACAATCATGACAGAATCTACGAGATGGAAAATATATTATCTTTTAGAAGGATTATTTTGAGAGTATTATCTTGTTGTTGGCCTATAATGCGTAATAGAGGCAGCAGAAAACAGTAGCCGGATTATAATCGACTTTCAAATGACTTCGAGACTTGGTCTGACCTAGAGCATAACAATTATCATTTTCCAAACAGCATTGTTGACCCGCCTGCCTTGGTTTGCTACTGGTTGATCGATTCCTGACAAAGTGGGTGGAATTCCAGATTTGTCGGGGGATCAGAAAAGATAATTTACATTGCTCTTGGCCTGACCAGAAGAACGGCAAAGGTGTTGCGTCACTAGGAGGGCATGGCCTGGCTAGAAAACATCCCTTTGAATCGTCCTCCGTTGCTAAGTATGGCAGATTTGTGAGCACCGGGCGAAGGCATAATATTAATTCTCTGCTCCCATGCACACGCATTCCTGTGCTTGATCATCAGTCACGAATACAGCCTCTTAGAGATAACCCTCGAAAATAGTGCCATGTACAGTATATTGCTTTGCAATCTGTGGTCATTAGTTTAACCTTATATAGATAGCGGCATAGCTACTAAGTGTGAAAGATAACGTCTGTGCCCCTGCACGTCAGAGGAGTTGTTAATCAAGAAGCAAATTGTTTCTGAAATGGAGGCGAGGGGAGAAGATGCTGGACGCGATGTGTGGTTTCCTACAGCCTTTTCTCTTTCTTTCTCTCTATCTCTCTGTCTTCTGTCTCTCTCTCTCTTTCATTCTGTCTCTCCTCCTCCATGTAAAATGGATCCCCCTGACAGTAGGTGTGTGTGTGTGTGTGTGTGTGTGTGTGTGTGTGTGTGTGTGTGTGTGTGTGTGTGTGTGTGTGTGTGTGTGTGTGTGTGTGTGTGTGTGTGTGTATGCCGTGTTTATATGCCTGCACTGCCATGTCGGTGCCAATGCGGCCGCCAGTTCCGTGCCCAGCGTGGCAGCGTGTGGCACTGCGATAATCGGGTGCCACCTGCTCCCGTGGCAAAGTCCTACTTGCTACAGTGTTCTGCTCTCTACCATGTTGAATAGACCTGGGCGAGCATCATTAGAGCTGTGCCTACCTTGCCATGCAAATGAGTGGAAACTGGAAGTGGGCACGCAGGAGATGGAGCGTTTTCCATCATTACCGTGGTCCCTGTGTGTGTGTGTGTGTGTGTGTGTGTGTGTGTGTGCGTGTGCGTGCGTGCGTGCGTGCGTGCGTGCGTGCGTGCGTGCGTGCGTGCGTGCGTGCGTGCGCGTGTGTGTGTGTGTGTGTGTGTGTGTGTGTGTGTGTGTGTGTGTGTGTGTATTTGTGTTTGTGTGGTAAAGAGAGTGGTACATTAATTGTCCTTCCCCCTGAATCTAGATAAGCATATATGGGGAAAAAAGAATCCTTGGGAGGAGTTCTGCAATGCATTGAATCTGACTTTTTCCTCAGCAGAGGCTGTCTTTTTCTCAAAGCATAGCTATTTTTCCTTTTGTTGATTAATATATTTTCTTGAAACCTAGAGCCTTTCATTTTCATTTGTATATCACACAGGCTGTCCATCCAGACTGACCAAAATTACTATGTCCTTTGCGAATCTGTCCTCCCATCCCCGTGAGATGAGCAGACAGACAGACAGACAGACAGACAGAGGACACCGTCGTTACACCCAAGCCTCCTCCTGTCGTCTGCCAAGTCTCCCTTCTGTCCGTGCAGTGATTCATCTTTTGCAAACCAACACCCCCACTGCCACCTCACCACCACCACCCCTCCCCTCCCCTCCTCCTCCCTGTGTGATGGACAGATGCCTGGCAGGGTTGGCATAATAAACCAACACTTGCTGTTATTAGAGGCCCGGCCCGCTGCCTTGCCGTGCCGTCGCAGCAGATTGGCACTGGGTAAATATATTTGTCATAGGCATAGGCTGTGATGACAGTGTTAGTGCTAGTCGCTGATTTAGCCATATGCTATTTGAGTCACTGCACTCGGTCGGTAGCAACTATGGAGGCCATCAAAATGCTTATCGGGAACACTGGGAACTACTCTACCTCCGCTGCTGTAGCTTAGCCAGCAATCACGGCTTAGATTGTGGTACGAATGGGCACATTAGCGGCTATTTTCTGCAGCCCATTTTCTCCTCGTACTGTACACTCAAGTGGTTCCTTTTTCAGGCCTCTTTGTGTTCTGTGGACTGAACATTTTATACAGTATTTGGCTTGATTAACTGTTGTGTGTGCGTGCGTGCGTGCGAGCGAGGGAGTGTGCGTGCATGTGTGTGTGC
>NC_085858.1:12292773-12300273 GCF_034702125.1 Engraulis encrasicolus
TGTGTGTGTGTGTGTGTGTGTGTGTGCGTGCGTGCGTGTGTGCGTGCATGCATGGTCTTGGTTTTCTGTGTGAGTGCCTGTATTTGTTTGGGGATGTTTTGCATGTGGATGTTGAATATTCTAATTTGCTAGGTTGGTGTGAGGGCGTTTGTGTGTGTGAGTGTGTGCGTGTGTCTTTCTGCCTTAAACTCATGGTGGTTCCTATTTGTATGTGTGTGTGTGTGTGTGTGTGTGTGTGTGTGTGTGTGTGCGTGCCTGTGTGTGTGCATGTGTTTGTCTGAGGGAGAGGAGGGAGAGAGAGAGTGTGGCATTTTCCGATTGTATTTGAAAGAGAAAGAGAGAAAGAGATTGTGTGTGTGTATGTGCCTGCGTGTGTGTGTTCGTGCATGTGTGCGTGTGGCTAATGATAGCAGGCAGACCTGATGCTGGTGGAGGGCCCAGCGTGTCGGCTGGGCGGGCTGGGCTGGGCTGGAAGGGCTGGGCTGCAGGTACAGTGCTGTATGCTTTCTGCATGCTTATATAAGCCCTCATTATTACACAAGCTGTCAGAGCGGAGCCACCGCACCGCACCACACCACACTCCCCGCTTAGATGAGCCATTTCTCCCTATGGTACACTCTACTGCTACTTCACACCACACACACAAACACACACACACACACAGACGTACACACACGTACACGTACACACACACACACCCACACATGCACACACACTCACACCCACATTCACAGTCACACACAGTCACACGCTCGCGCTCATGCACACACATACACATACGTTCACACTCATAGACATACAAAAATGATATACACACATCATCTCACATAGCCAGGCGTAACCACTGAATATCTATCGGCACTAAAAATGTGCATACATAATGTATATAGAACAGACTCTCTCTCTCTCTCTCTCTCTCTCTCTCTCTCTCTCTCTCTCTCTCACACACACACACACACACGCACACACACACACACACACACACACACACACACACACTACAAGCCCAAACACACTCTGGACAGGACACACTCAGAAGACAGAAAGACAAAGCGAGAGCGAGTGGTGTGTATTGAGGAAAGTAAAGAGCGGCCTATAAGGCTTTAAAAGTGTCTAGACTGCCTGGTCCTCCCGCTCCATCTGCAGCCAAGCCTCCTACAGCCTCCCCGTGTCCCCCTCCCTGAGTGGAAGTCAGTTTTACGGGCCCCGCGGGGGCACTTTGCCCACAATTTTGGGTATGTTTCATGCATAAAGCCCTCCTTGACAGCCAGCTTGATGGAGATTTAGGTGCGGCGGCGGCAGCTTACGGCGCTCAGCAAAAGGTTTTCAGCACATTTCGTGCTCCAACCGAATTTCCTACAAGCGATCTCGGAGGGGAGAGGTGGGCGAAAAAAAAAGGCGCTCGTTCTCAGAGTGCTGTGCTGTCATGGAAATCAAACATGGAGAGTAGAAGCAAGTCAAGAGAATTGTACCCTAACCTTTAGGTCAGTTGGCATTTTATTATTTGCTTTTACTTTTGTAGCCTCAGCTGGCCAAGACCAGGCTCCATAAACTGACCATGGCGTTGAAGCTAGATACATGTGCCCATTTGTTTATTTGTTTATTTGTGTGTGTGTGCGTGTGTGTGTGTGTGTGTGTGTGTGTGTGTGTGTGTGTGTGTGTGTGTGTGTGTGTGTGTGTGTGTGTGTGTGTGTGTGTGTGTGATCCCCAATTCATATTGCCAACCTCGTGCTCTCAGTGTATATACATGCATCTATTCATACTGTATCCATATACGGCATGTGTGTCTGGTCGTTAGTCAATTGGGCATTATTGGAGGTAACATTTTTAGGAAAACATACCCTGACATCCATTCACACTTGGCTTGTTTTCTACAGCATCTTCCCCCAAACAATATTTTTGGACTTTGAACTTTGTCTTTCATCACACACAAACCTTTTTCTTTTCTTTCTTTGTGTCTTTCTTCCTTTCTTCCTTTATTTATTTCGTCCCGCTCGTCGTCGTCGGTGGTGTGCTGTTTTGCCCCTCCTGCTGCTGGAGGTGTGTGCAGAAGTTTGCAGCAGGTGGAGGAGAGTGGAGAGGAGGCAGGCAGGCAGGCCTTTGAAGTGGGCAGACAGACTCCAAAGCACATGCACACCGGAGAAATCAGAGAGCAGAATAAACAAGTCTGTTTTTATTTACCATGTCCACATTTTGCATTCAAATGCACAACTCTACCTCTGCATATCATGGGTTGGCTCATATTTATGTGCACTCTGGGTGTGTGTGTGTGTGTGTGTGTGTGTGTGTGTGCGTGTGCGTGCGTGCGTGCGTGCGTGCGTGCGTGCGTGCGTGCGTGCGTGCGTGCGTGTGTGTGTGTGTGTGTGTGTGTGTGTGTGTGTGTGTGTGTGTGTGTGTGTGTACGTGTGTGTTCTGGTGTGTTGGCGTGTCTTTGGGCACGCGCATCTAATGTGATTGCAGCGTGTGGAGTGGTGGGGCAGGTTGAGGTGCTTTGAAGTCGACTGAGAAATAACAGGCAGCTCCTTCAGCTCCTGCTTATCTTCTGACCAGAGAGAGAGAGAGAGAGAGAGAGAGAGAGAGAGAGAGAGAGAGAGAGAGAGAGGCATGCGCCAGAGCAACATGGAGCTAAACAGAAGCTTCTGAGGGAGAGGTCCTACAGTACAGTATGGTGCTGGCCGTACAGTACAGTGCAGTACAGTACATCTCCCACCTGATTTCCCCTTATAAGTGCCTCTTATCTTCCTGACCCATAGCGTTGGTTCTCTCCCGCTCCTCCTTTGTTATCTGTCACCTCCACTACCACCGACCAGCAACCAGCACTCCGGTCTTTGTTACCACTCAAGCCTTTTCAGAGAGTACTGTATGTGTGCGTCACATTCACACATGTACTCTACACACACACACATACACACACACACACACACACACACAGACACACACACACACACATACACACACACACACACACACACACAGACACACACACACACAGTGTCAGTGCGCTAAGCGGAGCCCAGACCTAAACCACCCCTTACACTTACCTGTCTGTAAAGACATGTTTTTTTTTGTTTGGTCAAAAACGAAACAAGCGAGGAGAAATTGTGCTCCGACCAGTTCAGATCCAGTCCTAAATTTGATGTAGGTAAGAGCGGTGCAGAAATGTGGAAAGCCTGTGCCACCTAATGCTGTAACCACAGCATTTGCCAACCTTTCACATAGATGGATAAAATGTGTATGTTACATAGCCTCTTAGTGCAGATGGGGTCGCCGGCGGGCCTATTCACTATTGGCTGAAAATACTCAACTACATCATAAAAACATCGCTATAACATTACGGAGAGCCTTAAGTAACAGATTAAGACATAGCCATTACAATTTTGGTAACAGGAAGGTTATAACATAGGCTCTGCGCTAAGCTAAGCTTTAAAGCATTTGATGCCTTGATCATGATGCCTTGTTGCAATGAAAAGGAAATGCATAAGAGACCATAGATTCACAAACGCCTGCATGTACATTAACCATATACTGTACAGTTTGTATGCAATCTCAGTCCCCGTATTCCTGCTTTAGCAGTAGAATAGTAGGAATGTGACAGTCCCCTCCCCTCTCTCTCTGTTTCTCTCTCTCTCTCTCTCTCTCCTTCTCTCTCTCTCTCTCTCTCTCTCTCTCTCTCTCTCTCTCTCTCTCTCTCTCTCTCTCTCTCTCTCTCTCCTTCTCTCTCTCTCCTTCTCTCTCTGTCTCTCTCTCTCTCTCTCTCTCTCTCTCTCTCTCTCTCTCTCTCTCTCTCTCTCTCTCTCTCTCTCTCTCCCCTCTCCTCTACCATTGTTTGCCCACTTTCCCCTTTAGCGCTTGGCCTGTCTGCTTCACTTTCTCCCTTCACTGCCTTCTTTCACTGGCCTGCGCGTGCACACACACACACACACACACACACACACACACACACACACACACACACACACACACACACACACAAACACACACACACACACACACACACACACACACACTCTCTCACACACACACACACACACACACACACACACACACACACACACACACACACACACACTCTCTCTCACACACACACACACACACACACACACACACACACACACACACACACACACACACACACACACACACACAGAAATACACCACTGAAAAAAGAAGGAAAGAAAGACAGACTTAAGAAAGAGAGGGCAATTCTATTACCTTTCTCCTTTCTCTCCTCCATCCCCCTCCCGGTCTCTCCATCTCTCTCTCTCTCTCTCTCTCTCTCTCTCTCTCTCTCTCTCTCTCTCTCTCTCTCTCTCTCTCTCTCTCTCTCTCTCTCTCCTGTATAAAAGCCCTCTACTGCTCTAGTGGTCGTGGCTCTGTCTATCCCTGCGGGGATCCTCTTATCTCCAGTGCACTGGCAAGTCTCAAGTCTCAACCCCTAGCCAGCCACTACTGCTCCTGATTACGCCACTGCTAACACTGGATACACATGCAACAAACACACACACACACACACATGCAAGCATGCATACACGCATGCACATGCAGACACACACACACACACATGCATGCATGCACGCACACACACACACTCATGCACACACACGCGCGCGCGCGTACGCACGCACACGCACACACACACACACACACCTCTTAGTTTTAACTCTGAAAGCAGACACATACACACACTAAAAACTCCAACAGCCCCCCAGTGGCTATCACCAACACTAACTGCCCCGTTCCCTCTCGGCTTTGCCATTGACTTCTCCACTGACCCTCCACCGGCACACTCGCTCCCATCTACACTACACCCGAACCAACACTGAAGCTGCCCTCACTAACACTGCCTTGCTCCACTGCCTAACCCTATTAACGGTTAACACTAACACACTCCTCTTCCCCTAATACCTTCCCTCCCATCACTAGTAGTAACACTCACTCACTTTACATTACATGAGGAAGTGGTAGGAAGTGGTGGGGAAGAGCTGCAGTGTGTGTGAATATATGTGCTGTGTGTACTATGTCTGTTTTTTGAGGACCCTGCACTTTTTTTTCTCTCAAGAGGCTATCCTCCGATAAAGAATTTCAACATTTCAACATGACTTGCATAGCCAGCATGGCGCTTTTATCTGCAACGACTTACAGTTATATATAGTACAAGGTAAAGAGTACACTGTAAAAAAAAATGTGGTATGTATTCAACACTTAGTCTATTTAACACAGTATAAAGTTAAATTAACACTGTATTTTTAAAAAATATATATGTGCCGTCAAGGATACTTTTTCTTCATCATATTAGTTGCTAGCCTGATGCATGATGAGGAAATGTAAACACTGACCCCTGCTCCCTTAAGTCTACAGTAGCTTCCAACACTGACTTCTCCTCTGACCCTCTACTGACACAAACACTCCCATCTACGCTACACCCGACCCAACACTGCTGCTGTGCTGCCCTCACTAACACTGCATCGCTCCACTGCCTCAGCCTATTAACTGCAGCGTCCCTCTCCTCCCCTCCTCCCCAAACCTCCCCAAACCTCACTAGTAATAACACTGCCCCCCATCAACACCCGCATTGCCTTAGATTACATTACCTGTAGCTAGTGATTTTTTTTCAAAAGCGACTCACAGTTATGTAGTTACAGAGCATTAGTTACAGTCCTTCTACTAAATCAGGACTTAGTTGCCTTGCTGAAGGACACTTAAGCTGTGGATGTCTCTAGAGCTCCCATATTGTCCTACTGGTAAAAAGATTGAAACCGGCAATCTTCTGATCACTAGTTCAACTGCCGAACCGTTAGCCCACAGCTACCCAGCTGCACTAGTGATAACACTGCTCCTCATGAACCCCCCATATCTATTCATTTCCCTGTGATAAGTGATATTCACCTTTTATTAAATGGGACTCTATGTAGTATTAAAAGTTAAATTAATCACTGTCCTGAGTCAGTAGATTCTTATTTGAGTCATTAGTAAGTCAACAATGACTCTCGCTACCACTTCCATGGTCCGCTGTCAGAGAATCCCAAATGTAACTTTTGGCAGAGCGATACGCCTCGAGTGTGGTGGGAAACACTTCTCATACGAAAAATCGCTTAACATATCGTATTCAGATTTGTATCCACTGCTGGCATTGCGTGAGGAAAAACATTCACACAGCGAGCTTATTTATTTATTTATTTTTCATTACTGTGTAGATTTTGAGACAGGCATGCCACGGGCACCGCACAAACTACGTCATCCTACATTGTGCCCCTTTGAATGCAAACACTGACCCCCTGCTGTGCTCCCTCTGGGCTCTAACACTGGCATCTCCTCTCACCCTCCACTGACACAAACTCTCCCATCTACTACAGTACAGTACACCAAAACACTGGTGCTGCCCTCACTAACACTGCCTCGCTCCACTGAACTCACCCTATTAACTCCATCACCCCCTCCATCCCCATCACATCAACACATAAGCACTAACATCACCCCCATCAACACCGCCCTCCCTCCTATGAACACACCCACACTGATATCCCTCGGTCATAAACGTTTGAAAGGATATTCCCCCGTCATTAAACACAAACAGTGACCCCCTGCAACATGTCTCCTCCTCACCACATAACAGATTCATTTTTTAAAAATCGAGCACGATTATGTGAATTAACCACTGTCCTTTGTCGTTTTCTCAGACGCTTCAAACTGCGCTCATCAACATTTTCTATCAGCTCACCATGAGAAAACTTAATTTATTCTTTCCTCTTTTTGTATTTTTACTGTAGCCAACTCTATGCATTACAGAAAGGCACATTGTCATTAGCGCGAGTTTGTTTCTCCGAGAATTCATCTAGGGCCGACCCGCTGTTAAAAGAAGGGGTTTGTTTATTTCATGCTTTGCTGCCTTGTCTGATTAGATTACCAGCTATGACATTTTATGGCAGATAGTCACTTCTGTGGAGATGCTGAAGTACACAGTTATAAGTGTTGCAAACATCTCCGTGGTGGCCGAATCAGAAGTATAGCTGTAGATGTTTGGCATGATGTGGGGATAGCTATTTGTACTAATATGATTGGGTATGATGGACAGATTCAGGTTGGGAGATGGCAGACAACAAGGGAACTAGAGAGGACCGAGTGGCTCCCATGAGACGGCGTGAGCACACCGTATGGGCAGTCATGGGTAAGCAGTTAGGGCGTCAGAGGTTGCCGGTTCGTCTCCAGACCCGCCAGGTTGTTGGGGGGATCAACCAGTGCTCTCCCCCATCCTACTCCATAACTGAGGTACCTTGAGCATGGTACCATCCCGCCGCACTGCTCTCTTGGGGCGCCATTGGGGGCTGCCCCCTTGCACTGGTGAGGCATAAAATTAGTTTCCCAGGTGGGCTTTCTTTTCAGATGTATGTATTGAACACAGCAGTTTACAAATCCTCCACCATACACGTGCACACACATATAAAAATAAAGCATTAATTCAATAGAGAGTACCGAGTAATGCAATTTAGAAGATGCTTAATT
>NC_085858.1:12302773-12307773 GCF_034702125.1 Engraulis encrasicolus
TCACTCAGTCACTTTTTTCACAACTGCTCACTCAGTCACTTCTCAGCTGTATGCTCACTCATGGTCTAATATTCACTCAATCATCATTGGCAATGTCATTTTTGGGAGTTGGGGGATCTCTTTCCTTTACGGTGCTCCTGCTTTTGATTCTTCAGAGCCTGCTGTGTATCTGCTTCTTTCTGTCATCTATTTATAGGTATCTGTCTCTCTGCTTACTTATTTTGTTTGTGTAGAGTAAATGACCTTCGGCCAGAAGAAATGTTTTTGTTTATTTTGTAGGTTGTATATGTTTATTTATTTAGGCTTTCTGACAATAAATCGACAGAAGCACCAGCCCAATTATCAGGGAAATTCCTAGAAAGTTCCAACACAAATGAAGGAAGGATGCTGTGAGGGTCCTTGAGCATCTCTTAAGCATCTGATTAGCTTTCAACAGCACTGTGATATGCAGTAAGTGGCCTTGACTGGGCTCTGCACCATACAAGTGCCAGTCTAGGTTGTTATTATGATTTCAGGGCTGTTATTCACAGAGACAGGTGTTAAAAGTCATTCACATTTACCCAAGACATTATTTAGACGTGCTAGCACCTATGATCGCATACAGTATGTGCTCTACAGTACAAGTTTAAATTTCTTCTTATATTCTTATTGATACGTATGTGAACTTATACCTTTCCTTCCCTTACACTCCAGAAAACGCTACCTCCTTTAGTGCTACTGTTTTCCTGTTTCCCCTTCTTTCCCCACCTCTTTTGGATTTATTTGTGTTGTACTAGCTCCAGCCCATTACCCCTCTCCTCCCCCTGCCATGCATCACTATCCCCCTCCCTAAGATCAGGGGTGTCGTACAGGGGGGTAAAGTAGGACTGTGTTACCAGGGCCCCACGTACTGTATAGGGCTCACACAGTGACTGGTTTATGTAGATGTGGCTGCAGAGTCCATTGGAGCGAATTGTACATATAGGGCCCACAATTTGCTGCTGAGCCCCTGCCTAAGATCTCCGAGTCTTGCTTTAGCCTCACGTCAGCAGCAATCTTCACATCAGCGATCCCTTTCCAGTCACTCGACTCACAAGCTGTGTTATCTTTGAATCGCTTCACCTATTAATTTATTCCTTTTTTTTTTCAAAAAAAAAATCATTTCCAGGCCAAAGCCCACAAGGGAGTCTTTTTACCTCCCGTTGGGTGCCTCTTTGTCTTCAGATCGTTTTATCTAGCTGTCACCCTCTTAATATGCTCAATTACACAAGAGATGAACCTCCTGGAAGGGTGAGCTGGGGAATGGCACAGCATATTGTAGCTCCTTTTTAGCTGCTCTGGATCTCGGTGGAAGATAGTGTGTTGAGACACTCGGAGGGAACAGAATGTTCTCGGAAATCGGTGTCCAGTGAACTTACCTTCAATATTTCTCTGCATTCTTTTTTTCTGCCTTTCTGTTTCTGTCTGTCTATCTGCCTCAACCATTCTTCTCTCTCTCTCTTTCTTGCTCTCTGCCTCTCTCTCCCTCTGTTTCTTTCTCTCTCTCTCTCTCTCTCTCTCTCTCTCTCTCTCTCTCTCTCTCTCTCTCTCTCTCTCTCTCTCTCTCTGTCTCTCTCTCTCTGTGTCTCTGCCTCTCTCTCTCTCTCTCTGTCCTCTCTCCTCTCTTTCCCTGGAGTCCTGGATGGAGACCTGATGTCTTCATAGAAGATAATGAGTAGGCCTGACTTGCCTCTGCTCTGAGGAGGCTGCCATCTACAGTAGGCTACTGTACCCTCTCTGCTCTAAGGAGGCTGGTATCTACAGTAGGCTACCCTGGCTCCTCTATCTGCTAGGGGTGCAACGGATCAGAAATCTCACGGTTCGGATCGTTCCTCGGATCAGAGCCCACGGATCGGATCATTTTTCGGATCAGCAAAAAAAAAAAAAAATCATTATTATTTTATTTTTTTAATTGATAACACAAATAAACATAAGCTGTGTCTTTGTTAGGGGTGGGCATAGATAAATTTTTGAATGTAGATTAATCTCATTGCAATTATGAAATTAATCTAGATTAATCTATATCAAAATGTCTAATTGAGAATATGCACACTACCAAAATAATGGCTAAAAGTCTTGTGACCTACTGACAGATGGCGCATAGACCAGAACTCATGTCCTTAATTGTATCAATCTTTTATTGAAACACAATTGCCTCAGCGGTTCAGCATTTATGAGAGAGAGAGAGAGAGAGAGAGAGAGAGAGAGAGAGAGAGAGAGAGAGAGAGAGAGAGAGAGAGAGAGAGAGAGAGAGAGAGAGAGGCAGCGGCTGCTTTAAGAAGGCGGAGACTCTGCAGGGACATCAGAGCGCACAGAAAGTCTAACCAGATGATTTAACCTGCTCGCTGTCCTGAGAATGTCAGGAGTCACAACACAAAATGAATTCAGTTTGCCAAAGTTTTATATCACACGCGACAATCGCGGTACGTTACATGAGCATATCTCACTGCGTCGCAAATGCGCTGAACTCAACCGATCGCAACACAAACTTAGCGAGAGTAGTTCTAGACATTGACAGTTCGAGTTTGACAGTCAGTCTTCAAAATGCATGTACAGTAGGCTATCGCACGGAATGTTTAGCAACTATGGCACAGGCAAGATTTCGGGAACAGTTTGTGTTGTTGTTTGTGTTCCATGCAGTGTGTGAAGTAGACGTCCCAAACGACTAGATTGAACATGCGCACAATTTCATAAATCAATCCGCGGACCATGTGTGTGCCGAACCGAAATGATTGGTCCGAACGGACCACGGATCAATGATGATCCGTTGCGCCACTACTATCTGCCCATCTCTCTAGCCCTGTGGCCGGGGGCAACCACAGCCTCACTGGCCCTTTGTGGTCCCCCTTAGCCCCCGATGATGGAACCAGAACAAGCACTACTGTACAGGGAGGCCATGAGTAAGCATGACAGCCATTTCCAAACGAGCAAGCATGGGCATGACAACATTACTACTACTGTCACTCACTGCTTAGCTGCTTGGGATGGTTGTTTTACACACACGCACACAGTCACACACACATACACACGCACGCACGCACGCACGCAAGCACGCACGCACGCACGCACGCACGCACGCACGCACGCACACACACACACACACACACACAAATTCGTCCAAGTGTTTTTTTTACTGTGTTCGTTGTTTTGGATTGGCACGTGCCATGGGGTCTGCTTGTGTTAGCACACCATTGCGATGTGATTGGTGTAACATTAGAGATAGCCATAACGTGTTTGTGGTTTGGTGTGAACCTGCTAAGGGACTGTACGTTATTTACCAGGGGGGGGGAGGGCTGGTGCGCTGGAAGTCCGGTCAAAAAAAAAAATCATGGCCCCCCCCTCCACCTCAATTTTTTTCCCCATGGCCCTCCCCCCACTTCAATTTTGTTTTCCCATGGCCCTCCCCCTACAGATAAAAAAAAATATATATTTCAAATTGGTAGATGAACAACCATCATGAGAACAGTCAGAGTAGCCTACATCAAGGCCGGTTGTCTGCACTATTATGTGCTATCGATATCAGTGGATACCTATGAGAAGCCGCAAGAATCTACCTCTGCGGCTGCATGGGATGCCTTTTAACTCCACTGTCACCAAGACAAATTGCATTCACTATTTTTTTTTTACGTGTTAAGTGAAAATAATAATAATAATAATAATAATAATAATAAATGATAATAAAAACTTCCATATTTCAATATACAATGTCCGAGTTGTTACTACTGTAAACTACAAAGTGGAGAGAGTTTCCCCACACCGAAGCTTCAATAATTTCCCTGCTCGACAAGCAGCGCCTTTCACAAGGTACGTTTTACATGTTCAGCACAGTAGCGAAGCCAGGGACGCAGGAACTGGTTTTGACCAGGGGGTGCTGTGAAAAAAAATCTGTTTTTTAGATGCTATTTCCTGCGTTCTAATCAATTTTAGGGTGAGGAATGGCGAATCACATCTGAATAACTTCCTCATGTTTTATGTAGCCTAAACAAGGATGGCTAGATTTAACTTTTTTTCTTTAACATCTCACTGACACTATTAATGTTCTTCTTGCGGAAGTGAAACGCGCACCTGATGTGGAGGTGATCGGGCTCAAGGGCAAATCGCGCTGCCTTGACAGTTTGTCTCTTCAGCATGGCCAGTGTGCAATGTGTGAAATTAGAAGAAATGCTTTGACTAGGCTATGCGATGCACTCGTGAGAGGTGACCGGGCTTTCAAATAATTTAGATTTTCTTGCAATTGCGACTGTGGATCAGGTGCATCTCGGTCTCCCAGACCGCGCATAAAAGCATGCACGCACACACACAGGCATAGCTCTACCTTCCCGAATGTAATTACACTCTGACGGCCAAAGAGTTCGGGATGTGATCGGAGCAAGAAGTAGGCTAAGCGCCAAAGCAGCTCGAGCCATTGCTGGCTATTGATACAGGGAGAGTGAGAAAGCCACCTTTAGTTTGCATTTAACGTAGGCCATTAAGACGCATTAACTCATTGGCTGCCAGCCATTTTCATAAAAGAGTAACCCAGAGTGCCAGAGATTTTTCAGCATTTTGGGTGTTTTTTGGAGGCTCACAGAAAATTGAGTTCTGTGTCTATGTCAACACCATACCTATCAAAACACAGATTAGACGCTCATCTGTCATCAGAAAAAAACGGTGTCTCTCTACCCCTTTCCGTTTTTTCATAATCATCTGTTGAAAATAAGTGGAATTCGCCAAAATGCTGCTTTCTAGCCAAAAAGCTGAGAAAACGCCATTTGAAGTTGACCTATAATTGCAAGTGTTTTTGCTCATAATGACACCGTCCTAACAACTCCAACCCTATCAGATGCTATTACAGAGTCTCCTGTCATCTGTAGCCAGAACAAAAGATCGTTTGTATGGTCTTTTCAACCTAATAATGTACTGAAATATAATGGGGGTGGGCTTGAAAACAAGAGTGTTTTGGTTTGTTTGCTGGCGCGCACAATGGATCATGACAACAGGTG
>NC_085858.1:12320273-12322773 GCF_034702125.1 Engraulis encrasicolus
TGCGTTGTAGAGGCATGGAGAAGTGGGGGATCAGATGGAGGGTGTCTGAAAAGGGCACGAGCCCAAAACGGTTTTGCTGTATGAAGCGATGAGTGAGGAGATTTACAGAGGAGTGGAGGGATGCTGTTGCCAAACAGTCATTTGTGGAGCGATTTTGTGGAGCAGAGATTCTATAAGTATATAGAGATATGCCAACATAATAGGTTGCTAGGCACCTAACATGACCAGGTTCCGGTCTGCCTAAAGGGGCGTGTCATAATACTCCTACAATGAATAGGACAGTCCTTGGGTCTGCCTAAAGGGGGATCCCCCCCCTCCCCCTTGCAATAATAGAACCCGGAAACAATGGGCCAATGGAACCTCTCTCTCTCTACTCTCTCTGGCGATATCATTGAGGAGGTGTGGAGGAATGGAGGGATGGATGGAGGAGGGTTGCAGAGGAGGGCAAGAGGCAAAACATTCATTTCCGTATGAAGGGATGGCAGTGAGGGGGGTTGTAGAGGAATGAGGGGATCAGAGTGAGGAGTAGAGGAAGGGAGATGGGATGGAGGTGGATTGCAGAGGGCGAGAGACAAATATTGTCATTTATCAATTGATGTCTTCAGTAAGAGGGGAGGAAAACACATATTTGAAAACTTATATTTTGTTACAGGGTCTTCATTAGGTCATGGTATACGTGGATGTATGCACTCTGACTGTATGTGTGTGAATGAGTGATATCCTACATGTGTGCAGTATGCGTGTTATGTATACAGTACCCAAGGTAATATATGTGGGCATCTACGGCACAGGCTACACCAGACGTGGGCAAACTCAGGCCCGGGGGCCACATGCGGCCCTCTCAGCCATTTCATGCGGCCCTCAGAGCCTTTCCAAGAAAAATAAATGCAGATTCATATGGTCACTCATTCTTAAATTGGCTACCTAAAACAAGGATCTTGGAAACCTAAGATTACTAAAGTCTACATCTAGATACAATTAGCAGGAATGGCATAACTGACAAAGGCGTAATTATGTACACCATACCATACACCATTTCTTATTATTGGCACGGGCAAGTTGCCTACGACATCCGGCCCTTTGGTCAACTTTCTAAACCCAATGCGGCCCTTGGGCCAAAATAATTGCCCACCCCTGGGCTACACAATACAGATGTGTGTAGTGAGTAACATGTTGGATCTGACTGAGACTTATCTTAGACGTCTTATTTTGTCCATTAAACTCACATGAAATGAAACTTTCTCTTCAATAGTGGCATGAAAGACACAACACACATCACAACCAACATGGTAGTAAATAAATAAATATCTGAATACTGTACTGAGTTTCTCTACTCTAATCTACTCTACTCTACTCAACTTGGTGTTGCAGAGTGGATGTCTTACATGTGCTGTCTGTCCTAGCCTATCTTAGATACAGCTTCACACAGGCTGTCTTACACACAGTCTGTAACACTCTTTTTCTCACTGTCACACACACACACACACACACACACACACACACACACACACACACACACACACACACACACACACACACACACACACACACACACACACACATACATATGCTGTCTTTAAAACACTGGCTGTCTTTCTCTCGTTCACACACGCACACACACACACACACACACACACACACACACACACACACACACTGTGCTATCTCGTACAGGCTGTCTGCGGTGGCAGGCCCTCCCTTGACACAACCCCATTCAACGCCTGTCAAGCTGCAAACCACCCTCGGCAGTATTTTTAGCCACCGGTCCCCAAAAAACGTCTCCCATTTGGGAAAAATAGCGGCGTGCAGGTGCTAGCCCAAGGGGCGGCTGGATGTCACAGGATGCAAAGGAGTTGAATTCATAGTCACGCTCGCACTCAGAAAAGGCGTCGTCGCTGCCTGTGTGGATGCACGGCGTCCAAAAAAATGTATCAGTAGAAAAGACTGCACTTTCTTGCTTTACTCTCTTTGCGTAAACGTTTAATGCATCACGCTGAGATTACACCGAGCATTTAAGCCTGAAGCCGTCCTCAGTGTGTACCAGAGGTGGCCAAAGTAACAGCAAAAGTAAATTCATGGTGTAAGTACAACATCAGCACATGATATTACATAGGTGTTACACCATTTACTCCATTGTATGAGGTACGGTAGATTGACTGTGTTGTTATGAACAACACTAAAAAACCTAACATGAATTCACCACAAACTTGATCCAACCAGCACATGGTAGGCTGATTGTAAGACACAGCACTCTACTGGTTACTCAGAGTTACCCGTGTTGGAAGGAAACTGTGTTTCTTTTTTTACTTCAACTTTTACTTTTGACATCTTTGGTGTGTGCTGAATGATGGACATACTAAGGACGGCTTTTGTTCTGGCCGAGACGTGTAACCTGCATAGAGTGTGGTCTTTTCTCCTCTCCAAGATACAAAGGAGTCTGAAACCTAAGACTCACCAACCCATTATAGGGGTAGATCGGGCTGGACTGCAATAGATTTCT
>NC_085858.1:12325273-12360273 GCF_034702125.1 Engraulis encrasicolus
GAGAGGGTTTGGATAAGGAATTTGAAATAGAACTAGCTGAGCTGGGAAGTTGCAGGAGCTGGGAGAGAGCTGAAAGGCATGGCTGACGCAGAAAGTGGCTTATCAATGGTCTGCCACTATGGAGCTATTTTAAGGTCATAAATCTTACAGCTCCACAAAACGCATTTCAAATGTGTAAGCTGCACCTTGTACTTGCAGGGTTATTTTCACATCTGTACATTTGTTTTGTAACTGTGTGGTTTTTTTTTGCACATGTGTGTGGGGGAAAACGTATGTGTAAAATATTAAAATGTATGTGTAGAAATGTTTTGAAGTTGTGGCAAGAGAAGTGCGTACGGCTTGTGTCATGCTTTACCAACTTCTTCCTGTTCGGAGCTGCGAGCACACGGCTGTGAAACTTTTTTCACAGATGTACGAATTTTGAGCCGGTTTTCACGTGGGGGTGGGGTCATATGGCGAGAGCCAATCAAAACATCTCTTACTGCCAACCAATCAGGCTTCGCGAAAACAACGTGGATCTAACCACAGCACAGCCAGGCAGCAGAAGGACGCAATTTCTCTTTCTTGTGAAGACCGATATGGAGGAGTCACACACAATCAGGTGCGAAGTTTGCGGAAAGGTTTGCCCCCTCTGTCCCTTTATGAAGTCCAGTATTGGCAACATAATTATCTGTGGCTTACTAGTGCTTTTAGCTTCTTTGGCATCGTGTCTGTTGCACACATACCCAGCAACAGGGTCCTGACGCCTCCTGTGTGCGTCCAAGCACCTTTAAACTGTATGCTTGGAAAGTAGTTAGCCTATGTTGCATTAGGTAGTTTTCAAACAAGCTCCAATCTTTTGAAACCGGACTAGTCATAGAAGAGACCCCTAGACGTCATTGATACTGACATGGGGGGAGGCTACAATTGCTTCAGCTAGCACTTCCATAGATAATTGCATGTAGCCTATTGCATTGCCGAGTTGGTCAAGCCATGGGCCCTACCAATGTCATGCAGCTTCTGGAAGGAACCACTGTTAAACAAGAACAACAACAAAAAAACCCCAATGTTCAGTACTCAGTAGCCTACTATGGCAATGGAATTCACGTCATGGCTTGTGGCAAATTGCACAGCCTAGTTTGCTGCTCCATGCTCAGCCAACATTTTAATTTCTAATTTTCAATAGCAAGCTTGTTCAATACATTTTGTAGCCTAGGCCTACAGCAGGGGTGGGGAACCTGTGTCTGTTTTATCCAGCCCCCGACATGAGTTTAATGTTATGCCGCTTCACATGAAATATAACACATTTTGTAAAGGACTCTTACCAATTACGTTTGCAATAGAGTTCAGTTATATATAAGGGGCGGGCTTAGAGAGGGGTCGGGGGAAATCCTGGTTCGTGTTAATAATGAGGCCCTTGGAGGACTTCAACAGCCCTTTGAATGAAAAAAAGTTCCCCTCCCCTGCTATATAGTGACTGCAGTTCATCAAACAGTGCGCTCAGGGGTGAAATAGTGTCAATCCTCTAACTACAACACATTCCCCTCCCCCACGAATGTGTTTATAGAGGACCATGAAAACAATGGGGGGAAAAAAATCAGAGCCAATTGATGAACCTCTGCTTTTTTCTTTAACACCATGAACTCTGTTTTTTGGACGACCCACCTTAGCTCCAGTCCACGTTGTTCTTGGGTTGGGCGTATCAGTCAAAACTTACAGATAATGTTATCCTACTGCTACTATACAATGTATAGCATTCAAAGAGGGGAAACCGTGAGACCTTTAACAAATGGCTCGTGTTGAGTTAAAACAAAACAAAACAAAACAAAAAATAAGGAGCAAACACTCAATGTTTAATTTCAATTTTGTATGACATTCAAATAGGGAAAAGTCCTTTGCGTAAGAATGTTTAACAGAATGAATTGTTTTTAAAACAAAATGCAAGGAGTCACAACTCAAGCTATCATTCATTCATTCAATCATTTAAAAATAAAATGTATACATACTGTTGCATAAAATTGTGATTTGAAAAGTCATGTTATTAAAAATAAATGCAAGGCAAGGCATCTTGAACATTTGCACATGTTGCATTATTAAGGCACACAATAACTTGACATTTTGTGTTGATTTAGAGGAGAGTAGCCAGCGCTAGTTCTGCTAGTAAGATTCGAATGCCACATGTCATTTTGCAGAGCCAATCAGCAACCACCACTTCCCTTTATAGTGACATGTCTAACTCTTGCTGTTGCAGGTTCGGGTGGTTAAAAATTTGCTCCTCCATCCCCACCACCACCAGGTTGGTCCAGTCTACCTGTCTGCGGGGTTAAAGGTCCGCTTCCTGCTGCACAGCTACATCAGGCTCTACTGGCGCAAGAAGACCCGGGCTGATGATTGGACCTACACCAAAGACTGTCTACCTTCTGTTAAATGCATAGTCAATTATCTTCTCATTAAATCGCATTTAACTAATTCCTCTCTCTCTGAGTCTTAAGGGCTGAAATATACTTACTTCCTATTTTATTCACCAAAGTCACCAATCCCTTGTGATACTATAGTAGGGTGTAAATGTGCTACTTATAATTTGAAAAATGAAAAAAGGTCGCACCATGCATAGGTTTCTTTATTACAATGAGGAAGGCAGAACGCCGAAACGTCTGTGTAATAAAGAAACCTATTCATGATGCAACCTTTTTTCATTTTTCAGTTTTACAATATTTTAGTCAGCACCCTTAAAAGAAGAGAAAAATTGTTGGGTGAAGCCTGCTCCAACCTTTATGAACTTTACTTATAATTTGGCCTGCTCTGATTTGTATTTTTCTCTTGTTACTCTGAAGTGTTAAGACACCTATTGATAGTACGTGGTCAGAAGTAGTAACTTAAACACACACACAAACCAGATACTTCAAAAACATTGAGACAACACCATGGGAAAGGATGTGGGGGATGCCATGTTGTCCCTTGTTATAAGTAGTTAAATCTTGCACTGTGGTCGACCGGGAGTATGCATGAGGCACAGCAGACTTGTAGTTTGTGCAGTTCCACCGATTCAGTGATGCAGCTGGAGAGCTGGTTGGTCCAAAACCTGGAGAACAGAATAAGATTTTAGTAAGTTATGTGTATCACAATAACTTCAATATTCCAGTAGATCAGTTGTTTCTGAAATACCCCAACCAAGACCCTCTGGTACCAACAGCCATGTCATGTTGAAAGTAATTTAAATATTTTTTCTTCCCCATTCTGATGCTCGGTTTGAACTCAGGTGATCTCAACTATGTGTACTTGCCTAAATTCACAGAGTTGCCACCATGTCATTGGCAGATCCGAAATTTCTGTCAATGAACAGTTAGAAATATATAAAATATAAAAGTTTTAATATAGAACTTAGTTTTATGTTGTCTGTTAAACAGATTGCATTAAACATAGTCTGTGCATATTGTGGAGATATATTTTGTGTTTATTGAAGTATTTTTCAAAATGTTACTTTTCAAAAGGGCTTTGGCATTAACATGTATCGATGAGTTATGAGGAATATACAATGCTCAGCAATAATGAGCAAACAGCTTGACAATTTCGATGGGTGAGGACAAAGACAATGAAGGTGTATGGAGAAGCTTACCACTGATGTGTTCACTGCCTTGCCATAGCTCAGCTTGGAGGTCAGCACGGTCATTCAACAGCAACTGAAAGTGGGGGAGAGATTACATTACATTACATTTACTGACGCTTTTAACCAAAGCAACTGACAGTTAAAGGTTAGGTTGAGAAATATAATTTAGACAACTTCCACTGTGCTCCGTTAAGGTTAAGGTCAGGACAGTTTATATCAGCTGTATGTAGCCCCTTAATGCGCGCCGTACCTCCAGAGGCACGCTGTAATAGTCATTGAAATGTAACTACCATAGCACTACAATACCATGACACAACACAGGCCCTTTAGTAATGCACCACGACTTGGTCATTACCATACTGGTAACAACAAATGTATAAAGCCGCGTCTTAAGGGGTTAAAAACAGACGATCACTTCTGCCCGCTGTCTTTCCCAAGACGCTTTTGGCAATTACAGATAACTTGTGATCGGTTGTCTTGAGATTTGTTTGTGCACACGAGTCTGTGTACAGAAGTGTAGACCACGTACATCCTTTCGTTTTCACTTAAAAATCAAATGAAAGTGAATGGGCATAACATAACTGCAGGATAGCACAATATCTAGAATATGTATAGGTCACTGTCACACAGATGAAAGTACTCTTATTGCCATATTCTTGGGCAAGTAGGCTTAAAGGACCAGTTCAGTCAATTTCAATATGCTGTTGTATTGCTCACGCTACCCTTGACTTGTCAGTACTCGGTGACAGTGGTGTAGTCTATGTAGAACGCAGGTATACGGAGTATACCCACTTCTAAATTTTAGGGGCTTCAGTATACCCACTTAAAATTGATTGATCCATTATTTAGAATGGCATAAATATATGAAGAGTTCAGATGCAAAACCCCCTAAGTGCCTTTTCAGAAAATAATCTTAATTCATTTTTATTTAATACAAAGCTATCAAAATTGCATATTTTTTAATTTTATTTATGTAATATAACTATTTATATGTATTATCAAGTACATGAATGTAAACCAAACCAACAATGGGGTTCTCTAAAAATACATAAGTGCAGGTCTTCAGAAATGGAGTTAGGGGGTTTTGCATCTGAACTCTTCATATACAGTATACCCACTTCAAAAAATGCTCGAATATACAGTATACCCACTTCAAAAAAGTAGACTACACCGCTGCTCGGTGATGCCACGAGATATGATTATTATCCGGGATGAGCTTTTCTAATGGGGGCAGCGTTTGTTTACATTTAAAAAAATGTTTTTTGCATAAGACTACTCCAAACATTTTCCCGAAAGGTACCGCTGTTTTCTAGTTGTCTGCTGATGTTGTATAACCTTTCGGATGTTTTTGGGTGTTGGGAATAAATAAAAATGTTTTTTTGACATGTAAACAAAGCACTGCCCCCATTACAATGACCAAGATTTCGGAAGAAGAAAAAAAACCCTCAGGTACTGACAAGTCCAAGGTAGTGTGAGCATTACAACTGCATGTTAAAAAAAATTGACTGAACTGGTCCTTTAAACGTGCTGTGCTATGTTAATGGCAATAATTAATTTTATTTTGCTGAGCATTTGGTTAATTTCAATAGAATACTTTGGCACCACTTCTGATAACAGCAGATTAGTCTATGGTTTCTATGTCAAATGTGTTCTTATTTGGAATGCATTGTGCACACTGCTTATAGCCGCCCGTAACGTGCTTCTACAGGGAAGGAAAGGCAACTTGCAGCCTGTTTAGAACATGTAGAGTAAGAATAATAGTGATGATCAGGACAAGATACAGTGGATTGAATTGCTTTACTTTATCTGACTCCCTTTACACGAATGGGATGGCTAAATAGGCTATACATTTACTGAGGTCCCTACAAATGCTATAGAACTAGAATTAGAGGTGGCTGCATTCACACACGATTGTGAAAAATATGTTTCTAAATGTTATTCGGAACCCATAACTAAACACAAACACATAGTTGTGAAGTTAATGAACGTATATTGCCATCACGTGTATTACTTACCTGCTGCTTATGTTACGGCTTCGTCTTCTGGCTCTGTGTTGTGTTGTTGTAACAGAGCATGTCCACACAGGAGCTGCACCATCATCAACATTTACTGGGTACACAGAAAACATACAGCAGTCATTTTCTGGGGATGAATGTTTCTGTTGTCAGGGAGTTTACAAATACATATAACTTGATATGATGAATAAGTTATTTGCGGAAAGTTGTGGCCACTGAGGGGTAACGGTAAGAATGCACACTTGAAGATGTTCAAGTGGTTCTTGGGGATTTATTATAATAAAAAATCAGTAATTACATGTAATCTATATGCATGTGTGTGGTTTCATGAAAGTGAAACAGAAATGACATAAAGGAAGAATGACTCCTAAATACTGAATGTGAAATTAGCATGGATCCAAGTATGGTGTACGGGCGACGGTATATTGGTTATCGTGACACCCCTACATACCTGTAGTCGCTCGGGGTTGTCGGGCAGCTGCTGCTCCTGGTAGTCCTCTGTGTAGTGCGCGGTCAGAAGGTCGTCCGACACCGCCATGCAGCCACCTGCCGTGTTGCGGCCAAAGGTCATCAGGGCCTGTCGTCAAGGGAAACGATTGGCGGGGGATGAGCATGATAGGGCAATGCTATATTCAGTCAAACATAACCACATGCACGATAGGACCCTCCGTACTCGGCAAGGGGTGGGTGATTAACATGAGCTGAAACTTTAAAGAGGTAATTTGTCCAGACCATCTTACAGGAGGTAAAACTCGCAGTGAAGTTTACCCGACATACTCAGCTATCTTTACCGGACTGGCAATAATATTCCTATGAGTTCAACTACAAACTGTCGCTCTCGTCACGCTAATTGCCTCTAGCCTCGCTTTTGTCTCAATTCAACTTCGACTCAATACAAAGCCAATTACTTCCATTGCTCGCCTTGCTTATGTTGCAATTTTGAAAAATTTAGTTGAACAAAAAGCATTGATAGTCCTACACAAGCTGAAAACCCCCATGTTTTAAGGCACAATACATGAATTGCTTGTCATTCTGAAGTTATGAGGAGGATCACAGTATGTAATTACATGTTATTGGTTCAGCAATTCACTTTGACTACAGCTTTGAAATTAGGTGTTAGGCAACAAAGTGTGCCTCTGTGGCAACATCAGCAGACTTGGAGAGGTCAAAAAAGCTCACAGTGTCATGGTGTACAGTATGGTTATCCGGTACGGTACAGTGTTTTTTTTTTTCAAGCTGTAATGATTATTGTCAGCACTTTTTAACGTGGCTGATTACCGGTTATCGTGACACCCCTTGTAGAATCAGATTGTCGTAGGCAGGGTTCACGTTAGCCGGCTGTGGCCGGACATTGGCCGTTTTGCATCATGAATGACCAGCAAAATAAAATGTGACCGGCCAAAATGTCAGACAAAAAAAGGACTAAAATTAATCATTAAATAATATTAGCTCATTTTAAACACTGAATGTTACACAAAACACCAGTGATATGAAACTGAACAAAGACGAAAATAGTTATGAATAGCCTATGTAAATGAACGTGTAATAGTCTAAACAGCACGCAATAGTGTTGCTTGCGCTCTCGTCCCCCACGGCGTTCTCCCCAATCAAGTTGCTTCCCTTTCACTTGACTCACACAGCTGGCTGATGTCAAGGAACAATTCAGGGTTTTTTTTTTGTATTTTAACAGTAAACACAAAGGGCATTGCGCTTGCAAAACCGTTTCATGAAAGAGAGCGCGCTTTTGCTCCCCATGCATACAAGCAGCTGGCTCTTTAACACCAGCCAACTGGCCCAATGCTAATGAATTTTAAGTTTTGCTGGTAGAAAAGACCAATTTACTAGCCACTTTGACCCATTAGGGAGTGTGTGTTTGGCTATATGATGGAAGGTCCGTTAGATATTCTAAATGTCCGGTATTCTGCAATGCAGCCAGCCACTTGTCCGGCCAGTAAGAATTCTAGCGTGATCTAGCGTCAATCACATCTCACCATGGCTGAAGTGCCCTTGAGCAAGGCACCTAACTTCACATTGCTCCAGGGTTTGTAACATTTTCCTGGACAAAAATGTCTGCCAATAGTGATACAGTATAATGGAATGCAATAATACACACTGTCCCTACCTTCAGAAACAGCGTGTCATCCGCATCCATGGCCTCCTCTATGGTGCTGATGGCGTTCATTAGGGAGGCCATGTCACCAGACAGTTTGTCCACGGTGTCCTTCATCTTGCGGCTTTTCTGGTCCTCCTACTCCTTCAGGACGATCACATAGGAACTGGTGGATCTTCTCAAACTCCGCTTTCACCAGACGCTCCGCGTGCTAGGACTGCTTCTGCTCACACAAGACACATGATTTTACACAATCATCTTAGTAGTTGACATATTCATATACTTGTGACTTCACAAATACTGGGAATACTTGTGCATGTAGTGTACAATGGCAATGTAACAAAGCCTTTAAAAAATACCTTACTAGAAAGTTTCTCATGCACACCAGAAACGTCGTGCCTACCAGAAACTACAATCTCAGGTGCGCAGGGGAAAGTGACGCGCACGTGTGAACCAGAACATTTTCAGGCGGGCATAAGAACATTTCTGGTGTGCACGAGAAACCCTATGTTTATTTGTTTTAACTCATTCATGTCAGTAGAATGTATAACTTAATGCATGATTTGACGCTGTGTCTTTCCATTACAAAGAACCTAACTCTCTCATCATTTAAACCCCTCAGCTTATCCTTGAAGGACCTCAGTAAAAAAAACCCACGCATCATCATCATGAGAAAACATACAGTGATACAGTGTAGACTCAAAACTGAAGCGCTGTCTTGGAAATGGTCAACATTGAGAAGACGACAGCCGTACACTTTGATGTCTTCCTGATATTTCATTAAAACCAACCAGCTTTAACGTGAAGGCAGATGGTTCAAAATTATAATGTTCATAAGTATATAAAAAAAACATTCTCTCTCTCTCTCATTACGGTCCTCCGCGGCCTCCTTAGTGGAGCAGGTGACATGATCTTCGTGCTCCTCTCTCACACACTGCTCACACACCAGTTCCTGGTCCTGGTGCAGAACAGCAGTATCCTCTCACTGTTCACATCGCGCCCAAGCGCAGGGGTTGAGAGCTGCGGACACTCACATCACAGATGCCTTGTGTCTTGTGTGTGTTAACAAAGTGCAAAAAAGGAGTGATGACATGGAGGTCCACTATAGTATATATTTTTGGTACTGCTGGTGCACCATGCGCAAACACAAAAAAGTAAATTCGAGTCATTCAGTTCGAGAGCAACACATCAAAATACTAGAAGTAGGCCTACTAGCATCTACTCCGCCTCGGCCAGGTTTCAGCAGCGAATGGGGCAATCTTGTATTCAGAGCTGCCCCCTCAAATGAGTGTGTTGACCACCATAGAACACTTTCTCGGCCTACACACGAAATTCGAATGGACACGCTATAAAATGTGTATATATCATCCAACTTAATCAGTTATGCACCTGGCAAGTTGACAAGTCCTGACAACATATTCTTGAAATGTGTTGGTCTGCATGTGACACCACCGCAGTAGGCATAATGCCTGATTTGCTAACCCATAAGCAAATCAGGAGAAAAGCAAGAACTAATATAGACAACTATGCTGCCCTCGGTCTGCGTTACTGGTGCAGAACTAGACAGCTAGCGAACAGTTCAAGAGAAGGCAAGCTGAAGTGTAACTGTGTCCTTTTATTTTCTTTCTTTCATTTCCTTACTGACTTTTCTCTTGCACTTTCACTTTGTACACTTGCACTTCCAATCTCAATACATCTCTTAACACTTCTCTTTACTGTAAAACTGTTAACAGAAAACGAAATAAACATACAACAGTTTCACTTACTTCAACATTTGCACGACACACAAATCTACAAGCAACCCAGCGATCTATTTTCAGTCAACACAACGTGGCCTAGCTTAGCTAAGTAGAATCTGACTAGCCAAACTTTACAGGAAAGTGAACATCACTTCTTGAGGCAAATATATAGAAATATACATCAAAATATCTATGCAATTTCGTTACAAACAACATCCATCACAAAATGATTACTTACAGACTAATATTGTCCAAGGCTCAAGTGTGAAAATATATAAATTGCGGGAGAGATGAAGTCTGTGTCTTAACGACAGAAAACACTTGAAAACACTGGAAACTAACCAGGAAGTAGATTTGCGCTGAAGGCGCAGTACCGCGAGAAAGTCCACTAGGTAGCGGTATTCACCATAAGATTTATGTGGGAGAAACTAAACTCGGGCATGGAATTAAATGGAAGGCAGAACAACAATTTTGGAACAAGAACATTGGAAACACGGTCTTTTCCGGACATCAGCTACTCTTAAATTTTCTGAAGGGACAGGTTGATGTAGCAATGGTGCGTGCCCACAGACGTGCACTAGCACTACAACATTATCAAACCCAAGTGTTTGATGATCACATATCGTCATGACTCACCTACATTGATGGAGGTTGCAAAGATGACAAATAACTTTCCTCCTGGCAAACTAACCACGTCATTTAATCCTTTCGATTGATAATGGTTGGCATTGTTGTATGGTCTTTCGCGCTAATGTTTGAACTCCCTCAGGTCAATCAAAATAATCAAACAGCTTTTGTGAATGGTTTGGAGACCAATTGACTTACACAACGGGAGACAATGTGAGGAAGTACAAAACCTCACTGGTAGGTTATTCCATTTTCCCGAACAGACCACAAAAAAAACAGAGACAAAAAAACTCCGGGAAAACTTGGACGTGCGGCAACACCGCTCAGAGAAATATGCATTTAGCCTGACTTAATAGCTAGATACCAAATGCCCCATTACAAGTTCAGAATAGCCAACCAAAACGGCAAGGTTTCCCCTCATAATCGACTAAATAATGATAAGAAAACATCCATTATACACATATATTAACGCATTATGAATACAAGTAGGCTGATACAATAATAACCATCCAGATAAAACAGCTGCAGATAAAACAGTAACACACTTTGGGGTAAACAAAATAGGCCTGCCTACCTACCTCTGCGATTGAAATTACGGTACACAACTTTTAAACAACTCCTGCCAAATAATACACCGTAGCCTAACACATGCAGACATCAAATAATTAAGTTTACTCACGTTTCTTCGCACACAAGACACAAAATTAGAGATAAGAATACCCATCTGTCTGGTTCTAACACTAGCTAACATTAAATGGCTACCTAGCTAACAAATAAGGTAGCTATTATCCGTCATCGAAGCTAGCTAACACACAGAGAACATGTCATATTGAATGACAGCGATCATACAACCCAAGTTAAGAAGAACTCGTGGATACTAGAGTTAGTTATTAGTCTAGTTCTACTAAAATGTCAACCTGGCACCTTAGTCAGACCATTGAGAGTGCGAATCAGACCCTGTCTGAGAGTGAAGAATCTTTCTTCTCTGGCTCAACAGCCACGCTAGCAGAGATTCTAGGAATACGGTAGTTAGGACTACGTTGTGTTATCTCTCTGGCGCTAGCATTTCAAGCTAGGCGGATCCGATCGATTAGCTATCTCGTTCTATGCTAGCGGGCTGACAAGCATCGTACTCTCATACAATGATATTGATACATGAACGATCCAAATACAAATTAGTACACACCGGGGTACACAGAAAACATACAGCCGTCATTTGCTGGGGGGGGGGGGGGGGGGGGGGGGGGGGGGGGGGGGGGGGGGCGGGGGGGGGGGGGGGGGGGGTGCCTCTGTCTGGCTATATCGAAAAGGCTTCATGCTAATGTGTACAACAACAGTATACAACCCATCAAGTAGACCTAGTCACCTGCATCATGAATAGCGGCCTACTAGCTCTACCTCTCTGCTACTACTAGAGCTACAGAAATTGGAGACACAATCTGAGCACAAACAACGTACAGGTACAAACGAAGTGCAGTTCGGTCTCACTAATAAAAAAAAACAATAAACCACTCACCTTTGTCTGCGTCATCCACAACCTGTTGGTGCTCCGTCGGAATCGTCAGCCTGCAGAAACCTAATAACTAGCACTCCAAGTTATATTTATGTATCGGTAGTTATTACAGCTCCGTCGTTAGAGTTGCATTATTACTGGACTGTGTCGTGTAAACGCACGAGTGAGTGGGCCTGTTCTCGCTGCACACACAGAGGCCTTGATCCTGCTGTCAAGCCATGCCTCTGATTGGTCCCATGGAAAGCGATAACTTGCCAATAAGCGGTGATTTGATTGGCTTCCACCCTCTGACCCCACCCCCCATCAAAAGAGGGCCAAAATTCGTAGACTTGTAAAAGCGATCCACACTTGTGTGCTTGCTGCTCCGAGCAGGAAGAGGTTCGCACAGCATGGCAAAACAGATTCACATTTGTACACACTCCTACTGCCACACAACTGCAAAACATTTATACAGGTACGTTTTATATTTTAGGAGATGCAAAATATGTGTGCAGATCTACAAAATTAACCTGCAGATGCAAGATGTTTTTCCACAAATACATTGTATCTGGCACGTATGTGAAATTATTCTGCACATCTGAATTGTATTTCTGCAGATACAATCTTTTAGGCCTTGTTCTAGTTCCATATTCCACGGCTTGGCTTGGCTTGGGAACGCTGCCATATCAGGACCTCATCAGCTACTGTGTGCTGCTGGGCTGCCGAGAGCCACTATCGGGGGATACAGTTTCACACTTGGACACGCTACCTGCCTGGATTAAGATCGTTCGACTTTCATGCAGGCTCACCGGATTAGGCCTCCCTTTGCAGGTTTTTTTGAGTTAAAATCCTCATACATCCCCCCAATGCGCATAATAATATTCCACTAACACTAACACCCACGTGCTTGCACAGACACGCGCGCACACGTGCATGCACACAAACACACACGCACACACACGCGCACACACACGCGCACGCACACACACACACACACACACACACACGCAAATGCACTACTGTTACAACATTCACACACCCAAACGCCTTCCACAAACAGACCCACCATATCGGGTATTTTCCTTTCTTCTTAATATCTTCTTAAACCATGGTTGTTTGAGACACTGACATTTTGGTGATGGGAAAAGCTACTTCCCTCCCTGTCACCACCCAGCCCCACCCTCACACACACCAACCCAAATATTTGTTTTTCCCCCACTATATTTGCTGTGGGTAACCGTTAGCTTTTGCTGTTTGTGACTAACAGGTGGGTTTGCTTTGAACTGAATTGAAAGCGGTAGCGATAAGTGTGTGCTAGCGGGAATGCTAGGCTCAAACGAGGTTGACTTTAATTAGCACCCTGCCCGGGGTTTTAATGCCGCTCACTGGAGCTCCTCTGTAAGGGGAATCGGTTGGAGATTATAAACACACACACACACACACACACACACACACACACACACACACACACACACACACACACACACACACACACACACACACACACACAAACTCTTCCTTTTAACTTCCTTTTAACTTCTCTTTGATGATGTACCGGCCGGGTGGGCCCGGGGTTCAGTGTGTGTGTGGGTGTGTGTGGGTGTGGGGGTGCTAGCTCCAACTGAGCAGTGTGTGCTGTGGTGGTGTGTTGGCGTCATTGGCGCATGCCAGTCACTCCCAAGCAGCATGAACATGTGACGTCTCAACATATGCTAATAGTAGCAGATGATAAAGACGACAGATGAAAGGCCCTACAGTGTGTGTGTGTGTGTGTGTGTGTGTGTGTGTGTGTGTGTGTGTGTGTGTGTGTGTGTGTGTGTGTGTGTGTGTGTGTGTGTGTGTGTGTGTGTGTGTGTGTTTGTGTGTGTGTGTGTGTGTCTGTGTCTGTGCGTGTGTGCCTGTTTATATGGGTTTTTCTTGGGGGTGTATGTGCGTATGTGCACAGGTGTGTTTCCTTATGAGCACACTTATGCAAAAAAATGTTTAAACAAAAAAATGCTTAATTAAATCTGTACGGAATGTGCGTGTGTAGGTAAGTACGTACTTGCGTGTGTGTGCACATGTGAGCACGTGTGCATACATGCATAGGTTTGTGTAAAACATATAACCACTCACATACACACACTCCCATTCTCCCTGGCCTCATTAACGCTGAAGGTACCACGAGGCCACACGAGACACATCACTGTCATCCAAACACTGCTAGTCATTTTCCTCCAAGAACTTTATCGTCTAAATTTAGTCCCTAAAGCCCATCATTGTGTTGGCTCGAGACACCCTTTCACCAACGCCTCTCTGAAGTTAATGATAATAGGATTTTTCCTCCACCCTTCTTTTTGCTCATCTCTCTATCCCCTGCAGATAATCGCACCTTAGGCTTTTGTTTTTTTTCCCTCTCCTTTTCTCTGAAATCTCCAAGCTTTTTGAAGTCTGGAAGGCGCAGAAGGCTCACAACTCAAAATCCTCATGTCTCGCTGTCTCCTAAATCCACGGCGCTTTGCTTTGCTTGCCTCCCACTTCCTGCCGCCTTTCATGTTTTTGTCCATCTTTTTCACCACAGAATGGGGGATTTTATAGCGCTGGCGCAAAAAAGTATGTCATTGCCAGACGTCACACTTTTGTCTGCGCTTTTAATCTTTCTTTTCTCTTTATTTTCTTTTTTCTTTCGGTCCTCTTGTGGCAGTGGTTGGTGAGAGGAAGTATAATGATCATCAACGTGTGGGCTAGATGGATAGAAGTGTGGTGCCTGAAATTTTAATCCTGCTCACATTTCATCTGGTGTATTTAAAATACACACTTTATTGATTTCTGCTATCTAATACACCTCGTGTTACATGAGGTAATCCTACAATCCTAATCTCTTTTAATCAACTTTATTAATAATCTTCCTCGCAATTTATCAAAAGTGGGTAGCCCAGTAATTTTTTTAAATCTAATTGTCCACTGTAATTAGCTCGCTAATAATGCACCAGACAATTGATCAAATTTATGAAATTTGCCTCTCTTCAAAGCGTTTTTTTTTCCAAATGTGTCTGTAAGCAAGACTGAGTTAATGATAAAAAAAACTATTGTCTTGATCTGAACAAGCCATACACCATTCCAGCTAATCAAGGCATTGTGTTGGAATATTGTCATTTGATTGGATACTGTGTTGCCCCTGCCGAGCAAAATTAGCTGATTGGCAGGCTGTGACTTCAGTGAGTGTGGGAAGCGAGCAAGAGGTGTGACGGTGGCACAGATGCTCCCTGCGCTCTTGGCTGCTGTAGCTTCACCGCTAGTTCCATCTGCGGTCACCTGACGTCACAGACGAGAGTCTTCTTCCTCTCTGTCACGTCACGACACGGTCTCGCTTCATCTCCAGACACACAGGCACCAACTGGATTGTGCTGTTCTCAGGCTGGCTTTCTTCAGAAACCACACCATCCTTAAATAAAACCCAGATCATCCGTATCAATTCAAGCAGCCATAAATAACCATACCTGTGATTAAAAATCAATGTGTCGTAGCACACACAGTGCACTTACTAATAATAGTCTTTTTCTGGTATACAGTACTTTCTTGGTTCTAGGAACAAACCCTTGAATATTTAGTAACGGAATTTATATGAATCGTGACTTGATGGCAAATGATAGCCATTAAAAAGTAAAAGAAATATTCTGTTAGATGAGCTTGGTCTGTGTTTAACCCACTTTGTCCTAAGCCCTTTTTTGGTAAGGGTGCCCTCTGCCTATCAAATCCTAAATATCTCAGCCTCCGAAGCACATACAAACATGAAATAAGTTACATTTAAAATCTAGAGCCTTCATTTTGCACTAGTATAGTGTTCATTCAGCTCTAACATACCCACATTTTTAATAAAACAGCTCAAATCTCAAGAACTTGAATGCAGCGTATATGTCGCTCTAGGACACAATGGGTTAACTATTGACACTGGCAACAGGGTCAATGACAGACCTTGTATGCCTTCTCCTTACACCCACTTCTACGCCGTTGGAAATGCATGGACGTACTGGTGCAATGATAGCCAATGTGAACAGACTTAAGCTGGGCTTACACTGTGCGACTTTTGCCCCGATTTTGCCCCGATTTGGCACTCGCACGACTTTTTGAGAGTCAGGCCGATTTCTTGCTCAATCGCAGGTCAATCGTGAGTCTCGCATCGTGCAGTGTACATGGGGTAACGACAAGCGATTTCCCCTCACGATCGTGCAATCGCAGGGTCGCAAGAAAATCAAAACGGTTTGAAATTCTGGTCGTGGCTCGTGCGTAAATCGCACAGTTAAAGCAGTGCTACGACCCGATTTGACACTTCACATGCACAAATTAATAGGGCCGTGCGATTCGCTGTTGAGCGCGACCTCATCTCCACCTGAGGTGAGCATGTTCCCTCCTCTGCAGAGCGGGGAAACATGCCTGTCGCGTCGTACGGTGGAAGCATTTCGCTCGCATCCGACTGTCGGCTCGTGTAGTGTGAGGACGTGAGTCGTGAGTTGTGAACTTTTAAACAGTGAAATTCCATCGTGCAGTGTGAGCAGAAGCTTAAGACTCACGAGTGAAAATATAGCACAGTGTATGCCCGGCTTTACTTGGTCAAATTTTTTTGTGGAACATTACAGGAAAATTGGGCAGCCCAGACTACATGCGCTCACAAACTGTAGACACACATAGTTATACAAATTTGAGTTGCTGAAAATTGGACAGTTATGCCTAACCGTGTGACCTTAAAGTGTAGAACCATCTTGAAATAAAAAAGATTGGTGTGAATATCTTCAATCTGCATAAGGTTACAGTATATTGACAGTGAGGTGTAATTGGTTGCAACAGCTTTTCCTTTTTCAACTTAATTGGCCTGTTTGTAAGCTTGACCTTGAGATCTCTCTCTCTCTCTCTCTCTCTCTCTCTCACACACACACACACACACACACACACACACACACACACACACACACACACACACACACACACACACACACACACACACACACACACACACCTACACACACATACACACACAGGCAAATTGAACCAACCCTCCATCCTTCAGCATCTCTCTCCCTCCACCTCCCTCTACCCTCTGTCCTGACTCCTGCCTAACCTTGCTGTACCCTGGCTGCTTAATTGTCCATAACAGGGCTGTTGAGTTGACTGCCCCCCACCTGCCTTCCAAAAAAAAAAAAAAAAATCTGGGTCATGGATGATTTAACACCCTCCTCACTCATTCAAAACTGATTCATCTTCTTCCACATGCACTTGTTTCATGTATACACACACACACACACACACACATATATGCGCGTGCACACACACTCACACACACGCACGCACACACACTCACACACACGCACACACACACACACACACACACACGCGCACACACAAACACACACACACACACGCGCACACACACACACACACACACACAGTGCTAAAGCTCAGAGGTTCCTGTAAGTGTCCCTGCGTTAGCCTAGCGAGCCAGACCCGTACAGCAAAAAGCTGTACCAGGGTCTAGGAGGGCTGGGCAGCAGTGTGGGCGGGATAAACGGTTGCTTCAGCACTCAACGCCACGCAATTGGATGGCAAACAACCAATCCCCACACACTTCTGTGTAACGTCACAGCTGTCTTGAAGTGGCAACTCCGAGCCGTCGTAGCAGTGAATGCGTGTGATAACCACAGCCACAAACAAGTTTCCTAATAAATCGTGTTTTCACTTACATAGTTCAAAAATGCCTCGTTTTCAACCACACGGCCCTTCTTGATCATCCAGCGAAATGTTGAGCAATTTGGGGCTCGTTAATGGTTATATTTATGATTGTTGTCAACATGGCATGTTCGGTGTTAGCTAGCTAGCTGTATACCCATAACTAATACACGGCTGGTTATTAGCTCTGTGTAATTGACGACAGATTGGCTAGCCGCCAGCTCGGTAGACTCTAGGTGTCATTCCCATCTATTTAGTAAGCAATTTACAGACTTTCAAAGCTCCCAAATGTCTCGTTTTTAATTACATGGATCTTATTAGAATTTGGGGCAGGCATATAATACAAGGCTGGATACCTAGCTCTGTGTTATTGGCGACAGGTTAGCTAGCCAGCGAGGGCCCCTTTGTAGGTGGAGCGGCAAATTCGAGCCGTCGTAGCAGTGACTGCATGTGATGATCACGGCCCTTATGTAGACCTCCTTGCCACAGCCACAAACAAGTGTCCTAATAAATCGTGTTTTCACTTATACAGTTCAAAAATGCCCCGTTTTCAACCACACGGCCCTTCTTGATCATCCAGCGAAATGTTGAGCCATTTGGGGCTTGTTAAATGGTTATATTAAGACTGGATACCTAGCTCTGTGTTATTGACGACAGTTAGCTAGCCACTAGCTTGGTAGACTATGCCATTCCCATCTATTTAGTAAGCTACTCAAAGACTTTCAAAGCTCCCAAATGTCTCGTTTTTAATGGCATGTGTCTTATTAGAAATTGGGGCAGCAATTTCATTCTACACCTACAGTAGTGGTCTGATAATAGCGTGTGACTATCTGGTCCTGTAAAATGCTCAACTTAGCTTACCGAGCTAGTTTAAAACATCGAATGATCAAATGGTATTGTGTTGTGATCTATTTGTGTCCGATAAGTTCATGGTGTATTATTACATCAATCCATGTCAGACACGAAATGTATTATCATCCAGGCTTTTTAAATTAAGTGCACTTTCGTGCTGTACGTAGCACGGACGGACACCATGCTTCTTCTTAGAAAGTTTCCTGTTTACTAAGTAGCCCGGCCCCCCTCGCGATTTGATTGGCCCTGTCATCGGATAACTTTCAGCCTCGCAAAACGACCGGGGTCCGCTAGACTGCCCCCGGGAGCAAATTCAATTTGCGGTCGCTAGGGGCGTCTAGATTTCTAGGCTATCCTGTGTGTCAGTACCGTCAAATCTGGCTAACGGCCACATGTCCTTTCTGTGTCTCTGTCGGTGTGGCTCTCTGAGGATAGTGGGTGTATGTACTGTAGTAGTAGAGGATGCACTCTGCCTTTCACCTGCTAAAGTGCTAACAGCACCCGGGGCACGGGCGCCGCACACTCACACTCACTGGCAAGAGAAATGTGCTACTGCCCGAGTCGCCTCAGATAAAAGCATCTGTTTTTGGCGAGTCCAAAATGAAAGCCAAGCGTGTCCAAAGGGATAATTCACAACCTCGCGGCATCATTGCACCTCCCTGAAAATGTGGAGTTGATAGTGTGGTGGTTCTGTTCAGAGGAGTGTTTTTTGTCGTCTGTGTGTAAATGTGGCTCTGCATTAATGTGCTAAAATTCTGTGAACGTGTGAAAACACCATGTGTTGTCTGTAATGGCTTTAAGCAGACCCTCGTCCCTTTGAGTAGTCTAAGTGCTGGAGAAAATCGGGCAAATTATTATTATTATTACTGCATTATTGTCTGATGAAGGGCACATGCCAGGGACATCACAGTAATTACATTTTGCTTCAGATAGGAGTGCTGTTGTATATTTAAATAATTATGTGGTTGTTTGTTTGAAACCTCATCGTTCCCTTTGGGGGTCATCAACACAACATTGAGAAACAGATCAGTGCTGCACAGTGTGTATTTAGTATACTATGGTGTCAGACAGACAAACATATAAAATCAAACGGACATAATACATACAAACACTGCTGCGTATTATGTCTGTTTGATTTGATCTGTTTTGTCTGCCTGTCTGACACGGCAGTATACTTAAAACACTGCGTCGGCTGGATTGAGCTTCAGTACCCCTGGGTTCATTCCTGACTCATATCAGGTGGTAGCGGACCGCATTAACCTTTCTCGGGTACTGGTCACTCTCATCAGCAGTGAAAGATACAATGGACACTACCTCATTGTTGAAAGTTCAAATTCAATATGTGCTCCATAAAGCACCCAGAGGCATTATGCAGGTGCTAAGGTGCTAAATCCAATTCAGTCTGTGGGCTATTGTCCGTTACGGTTTTGGCAGCAGCGGAACAGTTGATACTGCTATTATTGCGCAGGTAATGAGGGAGGTCTGAATAAATTGGTTCAGCTTCTAGTGTGAGTTATCAACACCGCCAGTTTAATAACATGCTCTGAACTCTAACCAAACGTTGTAAGACTTTGAAATGGCGGGACATCTTTGTTATTTCTTTCTGCATAATTTTTTTTCCTCTCCCCGTCACAGCAATCAAGAACTTCAAACCTGTAAGAGATTTATGGCGTCAGTGTGGCATTGAACTTCGTCTCTGGTGTTTTTGTTCCTGTTTGTCCTGACTTCCGTCCCTCCGTCCTGGAGGATACGATGTGTTTGTGTCAGTATGATAATGCATGTGAATATTCCCATTCATCCAGGTCATTTAGTCAAAATGGCATTATTTAGTTTAATGGTAGCTAGTTTATTTAGTTGTTGTTGTTTTACAGTTTAGTTCAAGCTACAAAAAAAACTTGTTTTATGGTAACTTTATCTTGGTACAGTGAGTCTGGCAGGGCTTTGAGATCCCATCTCTCTCTCCCCCCCTCTGCCTGAATCCCCAAGGTCACACCCTGTGACTCACATCCTGAGGAGAAGGTCAGCAGAAGGTCACCACAGGTCTTATCGTTGTTCAAGATATGGACTACTTCTGTTAGCCTCTCCTCTATGGCGAGGCAGTTTGTTTTTCTAGAATGTCGTCCACATACAAGCCAGGTTAGTGTGCTTTCTAGGAGGAAAATCTAAGTACAAAGTTCAAAGCGTAGCCGTGGTGCTGGCGTTTCAGTAATGGTGTTATCCCTCAGAGGATGCAAGACCAGGGTGCCAGATCCATGGAGAACCTCTGTAATGGCAGTACACAGTAAAAACTAATTCAACACTTAATGAATACTCTGGGACCAAATACAACCTCAAAGATGTTAAATACTAGATTCCATAGGCTATACATGAAATTAACACAGCATTTTTTTACTGTTTACGTTTGCTGGGTGACATTACTTACGCGTACAACCATGTGTTAAACGAATGCGCATAATTGCTGCAGAACTATCTGAGCACTATGCACTATGCATAGGTTCAATTCTGGACCTATCATTTCGGGGGCAGATAGCCAATGAAGGTCCCCTCCCTCACTGTCGACTGTCTCTCCACTTCACTGACCTAATGTATACATTCTTTCAGAAGATCGTCCCCAGCAGTGTCAATATTGTGCATGTGTCTGCATGCCTTGCATTCAGTTGCACTATTCAGCATGCAAAATGGACATAAACGAAATGTGCATGTGCAGTGTAGCCTGCAGCAAGGATATTCCAGCCCTTACAGTGTGCCTGCTTCCAGGGCATCTGACAGCTTTGGCTGGGCCCTGAGACAAAGACCCGATCCACCTAACACAAAATGAGACCCAATTCTGGGCCCCCTTCTCCTCCTGGCCCCTGAACAACTGACCCGTTTGTCCCCCCCCCCCCTTTCGGCTTCCCTGCCTGCTTCAACATGGCTACTGAGCCATCCGGGAGGGGAGGTGAACAGGAGGTTATCGGGAGGGAAAGCTTACACAGAAGATAATGCTAACACAGACATCAGCTTAAGGAAGAAAGTAAATAAAGTAAGTTAAACTGGATAAGAGACTCTTAGCCTCTGGACAGTATTAAATCCCTGTCACAGCCACTTTCCGCATTAACTTATCTTCACACAAAAAAAGATTTATTTTCCTATTTTTAACGCCTGCACATTGTAAGCATCTATGCAGAGAAAACTTTTCCAGATTTTACTTGCGGCTGCACAACTCAAGCTGAGATCAGTGCAAACATTTTTGTTGCTCAAAGTCTTAACACCATTTGTTTTATCTTCCCCAGAACTGACAGATCTTTAATCCATCCCCATCCAAATCCCATCCAAGCCATTAACTTTCATGAATTTCAAAAATATAAATGGATACAAAAATATGTATTGCATCGTCCTGGATCTAAAAATCATTCATTACCATTATAGGTTGCAAAGTCAGTACACAAAGTAAATCTTGCAATGTTAGCTCAACACGTAGAGAGTGAGACCGACTGACCGGAAAGAGCAACTCTGCCAAGTGTCCAATTACCACTTTATTATGTAGTGTGTGCTATGTTGTGTCGAAGGGCCCTGCCCCTGTGATACAGTGCTGGTGGCCTGCCCGGTGACATTCCCCGCTCAGTTATGGATCTCCATGAAGGCTTGATGCAGTCACACCATTGATCTGTTCATGTGGCAACTCCATTTAATTGGCACTAATGGAGAAATGTCGCATACAGGAGAGTCATGGATGGTGCACACTGTCCTAGTGAGCAGCTGTGTGTTGGGACTAATGTTGTCACGATCAATCAATGATCAATATTTTGGTACCGGTACTTTTCGGTACATTTCGGTACTTAAAAAAAACAAGTAGTGTGAAGTTTCTATGTCCTCTAATGCAGTACTTTACCAGTTCCCGGTACAAATCATGCCATTCTTAATATAACACTGTCATAATAGTTTACTGCACTGAAACGGCAGCATTTTTTATGGCATCCAAATCATGATCACTTTATTATGTAGTAGTGTGTGCTATGTTGTGTCGAAGGGCCCTGCGCTGGTGGCCTGCCTGGTGACATGCCCTGCTCAGTTATGGATCTCCATGAAGGCTTGATGCAGTCACGCCATTGATTTGTACATGTGGCAACTCCCTTTAACTGGCACTAATGGATACAGTAGAATCATGGATGGTGCACACTAGGGCTGCACGATATCAGAAAAACATTTCATAGTCTACTCGATAACAGCATGCAATACCTCAATAACTATATTTAAACGATATTTAGAAATATAGCAGAGTGTTTTTCTTTTCACTAATTTGTCTGTCTGTAAGGGGGGGGCGTGGCTTTGGTCATGGCGGGCTTCTTGCGCATTTGTACAAGTGATTGGACTACATAGAAATGTTTTACTTGTTTGCAATAATTAGGTCATTTTCGCGATACGCATATCGCCACTCTTGATATCACGATTTCGATACATTTTCGATATATTGTGCATGTGCAACCCTAGTCCACACTGTCCTATTGAACAGCTGTGTGTTGGTACTGAGACTTGGGGTGAGAACAGAAGAGGTTATATTTTATACCAGAGCAGATGTGGGTCTTTGTGACCCTGCAGATTTGTTCATGGTGTTCTTGGATTCACCAAAGTAAAGTGTGCATGGACACACACGCATCCATGCACGCGCACACACATACAGGCTACGTACACAGACAGACGTACCGGTAGGCTACACACACTCTCTCTCTCTCTCTCTCTCTCTCTCTCTCTCTCTCTCTCTCTCTCTCTCTCTCTCTCTCTCTCTCTCTCTCTCTCTCTCTCTCTCTCTCTCTCTCTCTCTACATACACACACACACACACACACACACACACACACACACGCACGCGCGCACACACACACACACACACACACACACACACGTGCTGTCAGAAAAGGTGTTGGGCTCGTAGAGTGAATCATGAGTCATAAAGCCCTGGAGCCAAAGCACACTGGTGAGGATGAAGTGTGTGTGTGTGTATGTATCAGGGCTTGACATTAACTTTTTCACCCACCGTGCTCTGTGGCTAGTGGTTTTCCCAAGTCACTAGCCATTCAGGTATTCCACTAGCCACCGATTTTATATCATTTTGTTTTCTTTATCATGATAGCATACGTCTAATCTGAGAAGATGAGTTGCTAAAGCAAGATGAGTGTATAGCGCTCTACATGGAAGTATATCAAGCAAATAGATTCTTGAACTTAAATGCAAACAATTGATACAGAAGGGGCAAACAATAGAATATACAGTAGGCTATGAAACGTATGTCGTACCAAGGAATAAGCTGCCAGACAAATTGGCTAGTGACACTGAAAGTATTACTAGCCACAGCCAAGTTTTACCAGCATTTGGCCGGTTGGCTGGTGCTAGTGTCAAGCCCTGGTGTGTGTGTGTGTGTGTGTGTGTGTGTGTGTGTGTGTGTGTGTGTGTGTGTGTGTGTGTGTGTGTGTGTGTGTGTGTGTGTGTGTGTGTAGCCTGTGTTTGAGGTGTGTGTGTGTGTGCGTGCGTGCGTGTTTGTGTGTGTATGACCACTGGGGCACTAGGCTGAGAACACAGATGGACTAGTAAAGAAAGACAGAACAAGGCAGAAGAGAGAGAGAGAGATAGGTATGACTGAAGCAAGGGAGACAGAAACAGAGCTCTGTAGCCCCGCGGTGTGCCTCTCTGGCACGTGTGTCCCATGGCAATGACCTTTGACCTGGCTGAGGAGGGCAGCTATTGTTTCAGGCATCTCCTCTGGGCACACTGGCCGACACTCGAGATGCCAGAGCCGCCATGGTGATGGAGTTCATCCTTCCATCACTCTCCCTCTCTCTCTCCATCTCTCTCTCTCTCACTCTCATTCTCTGTCTTCTGGTGTCGCTCTATATCTTTCATCTCTTTCTCACTGTCTCACCTTCTCTTTCCGTACTTATTTCTCTCTGTTTCTCTCTGTCTCCCTTTCCCTCCATTCATCCCCCTGCCTTTCTGCCACCAGGATAGTGTGTCCACCACCTCATATCTCTGGTTACCTCACAAAGGGAACCCACACTTTCCTCATTACTGTACAGAGGATACACAGCACAACACTGTGTCCTCTTCTTCATTTCAAGTAATGAATCTACTGATCTACTGAGTATCATTTCTAATATTTAGGCCTTCCTCATTATGTCATTACGTGCTGTACTGTATGCCTACTGTATGAACGCCGTTATGCACTGTAACACTATGCATGCAGTTATATTAATTTGTCAGATTCAACACATAATTTCTATTTTTGTTGCAATGCTATCTGCGAAACTTAACAGCCTGGGGTAGTCCATTGCCACATTTACAAAGGTCACACAATCAAGTCTGACAGAACAGTTTTTCACTGCAATTTTCAGTCCGCTATTTTGCATTTGCATCAGAGGTGGCCGACATCTAAGCTGGTAAATTTCCCATTCCCATTTAACACTGCCATAGAGTTGAGTAGTTCACAGGAAAACAAAACACAAAGAGCAAGAAACTGTAATTCACAAGTTTGTGACATACAGTGCATTCTATTTCCACCTATCAGCTCACCTGTACAAATTATTGTTTTTGACCTTTCCCGTGGTTTCTGTGGACTCCTGAGTTGTGCTGTACCTCTACTGTGCATCGTCTAGCCTCATTTATGGCATTGCAAAATTTACAGAAGGCCGGTTTTACTTTCTGAGCTAAGATAGAGAAAGTAATAGGGCATCTTAAGGCCTGGAAAGTGAAGGAGAGAGAGAGAGAGAAAGAAATTTGAAATTTAATGAAAAGGAATGCTTGGTGTCTGTTGTCTTTAAATTTTCTGATATTTATGATTTTATGCTGTTTTAGTTTTAGGTTTTCTGATTATAGTTTTCTGACCAACACACACACACACACACACACACACACACACACACACACACACACACACACACACACACACACACACACACACACACACACAAATACATACACACACACACACACACACACCTATGCACAAACACAGTCCTGTGTGACAGACGGAGCTCAGCTGAAATGGTGCTACCACAAAGCAATTTACAGCCCAGCGTGGCTCCACCTGAAAGTGGCATGTGCTTGGACGCCCGGCCCGCTTATCTACCTCGCAGAGATGTTCCAACGCCCCGGCCAGGGGGAGCAGGGGGTAGGGGATGGGGAGTTGGAGCGGGATAGGGTTGGCAGTTGGGGTGGCAGGTTCTGTAGCATTCTGTGGTGTGCATGCAGAAAGGAGGGGGAGATAGAGAAGGCATAGGGCTCTGCTGGGTAGGAGTGAGGAGATGGGGGAGTAGGTGGTGGGGGTTGTGGTGGCTAGCAAGCTCTTTGGGGAGGTGGGCGGATGCCTGTGGAAGAGAGGAGAGAGAGATGGCAAAGGGGAGGCTGTGAGTTGTGGGAGTGGCTCGCTATCTATGAGGTGCATGTTGTGTTTTGTCACGCTGGGAGACCAAAGGGGATGGGGGTTAGTGGATGCATGGGTTGGGGATGGGGTAGCTGGGTCTGGGAGAGAACTTGGCCCACTGCTGGGCTGGGCTTTCCAGCCAAGGCAAAGAGAGACTGTCAGTTCCTTTCAGCTGAGCCAGTTGGAGGGAGTTGGCAAGCAGATTGGTCCTACTTTCTGCCTTCTTTCTTTCTTTCTTTCTTTCTTTCTCTTTCTTTCTTTCTTTCTTTCTTTCTTTCTTTCTTTCTTTCTTTCTTCCTTTCTGTCTTTCTTTCAGCTATTCCATCTATCATTTTATCCTTCTATGGATCCACCTGTCTTTTCTTTACCATTTGCTCTCTCTCTCTCTCTCTCTCTCTCTCTCTCTCTCTCTCTCTCTCTCTCTCTCTCTCTCTCTCTCTCTCTCTCTCTCTCTCTCTCTCTCTCTCTCTCTCTCTCTCTCTCTCTCTCTCTCAAATAACAAATCAAGGACATCACTTTGATCTTTCTTGAGCAAGGGGGAGTGATAAATTGAGGCGTCGGCTTTATGGTCACAGAACCCTTAGGGAAATGTTACCAACAAAGCGGCCAATTCGTGGCCCAGGATGGCACAGATTTGTCCTACAGTATGGCACAGCTCTGGCCTGTCTATGCCAAATTTATGGCCCAAACAAGTGCTGAGGGAAGATGGACTGTACAGTTGGCAATGCGGCAGAATGTGACAAACTCTCTCTCTCTCTCTCTCTCTCTCTCTCTCTCTCTCTCTCTCTCTCTCTCTCTCTCTCTCTCTCTCTCTCTCTCTCTCTCTCTCTCTCTCTCTCATATCCACACATCCTTTAACAACCAGGCCTTCCATCCACATACCGTGTCCTTTGTAGAAAAGAGCCAGCCAAATATAATGGAGTGTGTTCGAGTGACTCTGGGTCAGCTATAAGCTGCGGAAAGTGCTGCTTTTGCAGTGTTCAGCATTGCTCTGTCCAAATACACCCTGCAAAGACAACCTTAGCCAACCCCTTCTGTCACTTTTGCTTCCTAGCCACTCTCTCTGTGTGTGTGTGTGTGTGTGTGTGTGTGTGTGTGTGTGTGTGTGTGTGTGTGTGTGTGTGTGTGTGTGTGTGTGTGTGTGTGTGTGCGTGTGCGTGTGTGTGTCTGTGTCCGTGTGCATGTGTGTGTGTGTCTCTGCATGTCCGTGTGTGTGTGTGTGTGTGTGTGTGCACAGACAGACTTTAACTTCACTTAAAGGTAGGGTTGGAGATCTTTGAAAAACGGTTCCTGTGAGCTATATTTTTGAAAATACACAGCCCGCCTCTCCCTTCAGCCCTCCCCTCAAAGCCACGCCTTCAAAACACATGAACGCGCATGCAGTTTGTCAAGTGTTCGGATTATCCCGGGAACCCACGAGAGCTCACGAGGCGGGGGGGCGGGCTAGAAGCCACGACAAAGCGACTAGCCAAGCTAACTTCCAGCCATGGCACTGTCTCCGGCTACGGTAAGAATGTTCAACATCACAATAAACGCACAGGCCGTCATGGTTGCCATTTCAAGAAATATTGATGACAGTAGATGTATACTAGATTAGTTATTGAACTTGACTTGATACGTGTTACTTAGATATCTCATTCTAACTTCCTAACACTGATGACAGATGCTATACTGTCATCCCTAGACAGTAGTTCTAGCCAGTAGCTACAGTACTGACACATGGATTTATTTTGACAGATGTGTACCGCAGTATACATTTTACTATTGTATTTATATATACCCGACACCACAATCCGTAGTGTTTTAGGCTATGACTTCAGATTTCACTTGGGTTGTCGCACGCGCAGACACAGGGACAGAGGGAGTAAAGAAAAACAACCGAACTGATGCAACGCTAATGAAATTGTTTTGGCTGACGATATTTTCATATGCTTTAGACCTTCCACGTCCACGAGAGCTCCAGCTCTGACTTTCCTGGCCCATCACAATCATAACGACCTAACAGCCCAGTAGGACCGATGTCCAGAGATGGAGGAGGAGGAAGATAGACGCAGCAGAGGTCGGGGGTATTGATTAGGGAGACTCCAACAGAATTGACGCCCTGCTAACTGTAAGGATGTACATTCATCCCTCAATAACATTGTCCTGCTGTATTCCTCCAGATGTGTAAGTATTGTAATGGATGTTATCACAACGGATGTACTCTATATCGCAACACGAGTAGGCTACACGAGTACACCTGTTGTGATAACCATTACAATATTTCTACTCCTATGAGTAGTAGTGTGATATTACATGGTTGTAGGTACACAACACCAGTGGTAGTTCAAGTACATCCATAAAAGCCCATCTACTTCATACATCTGTGTAACCCCTGGCACAACACCAGTTTGTAAGAAATTGACTGAAAACGTTGTATGCATATAATTGGCACATCTTTATTTATATACACAATAATGATTGCTTATGTCCATATTGGTCTTATTGTCTATAGAGTAATTTAGTCCCCATCATCAAATAGAAAATGCACTACATAAAATGTATTTATTGCTTTGCAGGCCTTGATTCAATCATTGAATTTGAAGCAATCCCATCAGTTACTGCAGCGTGCCCTGACCCGTGACCCCAGTTTGATGTTGGACCTGGCACATGACATCTGGTCCTCAGTCACAGCCCAGTAGCACAACCAACCTGGCGCCTCTGCGCAATCTGTAAGGAGATGCCCATGAACATTGAAAGGAAATGCTGTGGTGTTCTCAGTTTTGATAAGACTTTGGGCTGATGTAGGACCAGGTGAGAGAAACGGTCTCTTCAGGCATGCAGCCTACAGACAGTATGGGGCACTTGAACAGGGCTGACGTTGTAATACACAGTACAATACCCAGGATTAGCCAGGGTTACCCTGCTCCACTAGAGCAATATAAAAGGTTTATACAGAGTACGGTATAAAACACACAAACCGGCAGTGTGCAGACTTTTATTATTTTTCATTATCTGTAGGATCATTCATCTGTACATCTCACCTTTTTGGTTTGGAACCACGTTTGTCTTGTTACCATTGTTTTTTTCATACATAGAAAATAAATGCAACCTGTCAAATGTTCTTCTGATTGTGGTCTTGTGGAATATATAAATTATGTAACCATGCATTTTCAGTCAGAGAATGAATAAAAAAAAAGCCACACAGTCAAATTGTGTCCACCAATATTTACTGTCATTGAAATGTATGGACAATTTAAACAATGTATTACACATGACACTAGATACATTACTTTATACTATATTTACAGTTGTCATTACCACACAAAAACTCTGGGAAGGTGGGTAAGTGCAGCAACTGTGAAGGGCCTAGTTTGAGGTTGGAGGCGTCTGTGCTGTAAAAAGATAAACAGAATTAGAAATCACATATCTGACAGTAGCTCCAGTGACATTTTAAATGTAAGTAACCTGGGTTGTTGGGGCAGGGACACCAAAAATAACTCCTTTATCTTGGCTCACCTGGTTGTGAGTGTCTGCGGTCAGCCATCCCTCTTAGGGTAGAAAGTCTTCTGCGCAGGACGGTGCCCTGAAGGTTGACGTTCACAGTATGCAGCCTTCATGTCCTGGAACTTTTATTGTGCAATTTTCCATATCTGTAACAAGCAATGTGTTAGACTATATTAGGGCTTCATTACATCAAATTACACAGCAGGGTTTTACAGGGTGTTGGCTACAGTCCCAGGACCTAAGTGGACTTGTGTGCCTTGCTCAAGTGCACTTCAGCTGTGGATGGAGGTGTAGGTAGGGAGAGGTAAGGATGGGATTTCAACCTGCTTCTCTCTGATCTTAGGACCACCTCTCACCATCAGGTGATGGCTGGCTGCTACCTCAAATGTCATTCATGGCCCTAGTTATGTTCTGTAATCAGCATTGTTTTGACCTTACACAAATAAATGTAAATGCATTCTGCACCATGGTGGGCTGTGAAGACCTTTGAGAATATTTGCAGAACTACATACTGAATTGAGCCATCCGCCTTTCTCTTGGTTGGTGTGTTGAGATGGTGACTGCAGTCCAGGCTTCTTGGATTGGAGGAGAAAAGCTGTGGCTTTTACTGGCATAAGTATGTGGTTGTGGAAGGACCCTGTCGGCTGTTGACCTGAGGGAAAAAAGAGCACAAATTGCATATTAGCACAGAGCCCATGCTTAGACCATAGACAAATAAATCATCTGGCACAATCTGCATGCAACCAACAGAACCTAGAAAGAGAAAGATTAGCAGCAATACACAAAGGGGACAAGTATACAAAAACATGCAAAGTGTTCTGATAAGGTGCATGGAGGTAGTCTGTGTTGATTCCAGCAACCTCAAAGACTGAGCTGTGTCCCAGTGTGTTGAATTGAAAACTTGGCGCGTGCGCGCGCACACATAGGAATATCATAATTTAGTGCAGTGTTTCTCAACAGGGGTGCCGGGGCACCCTGGGGTGCCGTAGGGCCCCCTCAGGGGTGCCGCGGAAACGTGGCTGATAAATAAATTATATAACATAAAACATATTTGTCAAAATTGATAAGTTAATGTTAGTCAGTGGAATCTTTGATCTGCCATTTACGCACAATCAAGTAAATATTGGTCACCCCAGCTGCAACTTTGAACGTAGGTCGTGCTACTAGGTTGTGTGTCTCCAAATGTGTTACATTCTAAGCTTGTGTGGTATCGGATGTGATACTATATGGCTACTTGGTTTGGGGTGCCTTGAAATTTTCCATGAATTGAAAGGGTGCCTCGCCTAAAAAAAAGGTTGAGAAACACTGATTTAGTGTATCAATACAACTACAGGATCTGTTCGCTTTTGTCAGATAGAACCTTTGTTTTTCAAAGGCAGATCATTCCAAAAAGGATAGTAGTATCTGCAACTGGAGGAAATTACACCCACAAACATGAATAAAATAAACTACCAGTGTGCGGTGATTCATTCTTCATTTACTTGGCAGCCTTGATATGTTGTGAAACAGGAGCAAGGAACAGCTATGGAAAACACCACACCTTGGAATGGACAAAGCAGAACATTTCAATATAACCAGGGTAAAACAAATAATGTACCGGCATCTCCATGTGATCATTCAGTGTAGCCATCACAATAAAGATCTGCCGTGTAGCCGTCATTGTCATTAGGTGGTATTTATCAAATGCAAAACTACCGTCTTCTCAAAAACGACATCAGCGAGTTAACAACATTACACCCACAATCATGTAAACATTTGAAAACCCAAGGCAATCTATTTTGCAATGCTGGAGCGGCGAACAGGTTGTGCTTGTGCTTGCAACTATTACCAGAGTCATACAACAGAGACGTACCAAAGCAAAACATGCAAACGATATATTTTTGTAAACCACTAGAAAGACATGGGCTTTGCTGGTCAAAGTAATGTGTGCGTAAACATGGTAGGTTACTTACTACGGGGTGGATCCGTATTTAGCAACTGAACGCGGATGGAGAAGGGGTGCTTCCGTCCTCCTCCCAGCTGGTTTGTCTGGCTCGTTCGCACAACTAGCAGTAACACACAAGAGTAACCGTCTGAGTTACACATAGCAATTCTGAAAACGTGTTCATGTGCACAGAATAAATGCCACAGGGGGGAAAAACACAAATAAATAAAGCGATTGAGGTAGCAGCTATGTTAAGCAAGGTAGCAGCTAGATATGTTGGAGCTTGAGCTAATCCTCTGACCCCTCTCAATGGATACTTGCTTAAAAAAAGACACCACTGTGTCCTAAACCAATTCACAAAATATTATACAGACAAATATATTATCTCACCTCTCGATTAGAAATATGGTCACCAAAGCGTATTTGAAGCCGCTGCCGTAGCCGACATCTGTGTCCAAGAGTGTCAGGTCCCATTTCAAATTTTCAGCCCGTGTTGGAGTCTGGTCTTGCGAGTCCGATGATAATCCAAGTATGTTAACCTGACATGGTTAGTCTAGTGTTCCAAAAGCCAAAGTTCTTCCTGTAGCTCTGCAAAAGCCACCAAAGTTTCCAAGTAGCTCAGCATGCTGCTAACTCTCGTTACCTTGCTACTAGCCGAGTGATGATGAGCCTTGTCGCGTGTGCATGAATGATGGGGGCGGGGTCGGTCAAGTTCACGAGTCGGTGAACGCGCAGGGAGGAGGGGTGAGTGCTGGCGGTTGATGGACGTGTCAGAAACCAATAGAAGTGATGATGAGTATTACTTCTATTGGTTGCCGTTTTCTTCTGACTACGCCCTCTACACTGGACCAAAAGATTTCGTTTTTTTTCCAAACACTCTATTTCAATGGGTGCTATGGCGTCATGAGGAGTTTTTCAGATGATATGGTAAAATATGTGCCAGAAAAACATCTCCTATCCCACCTTTAATAGGGTGGAACACAGCGGGGATGATGTTGTTGACTGACAAATAAAGAGAAGAGGGGCAGGGAGACGGGCAGGCAGAGAGGCAATTTATAGAACTCTGCTGTCCATGTTTATGAGTCAGACTGCTGCAGAGAAATCAGAAGCAGTCTGGAAGGATAGATAGAGGAAAAAGAAGGGGGAGGTAGAGAAAGAGAAGGGGACAAATAGCCAAAGAAGAGAGAGAGAGATGGAGTAGAAGATAAATAAAGATGTCCAGACATGAGAGCAAAACGTCATAATGCGCATAACAGTAAAATGTGCCCCATGTATGTATACCACCTAACATTTGTTGTGTTGTAGATCTGGAGGCGTATTACAGAGAAGTTGAAGTAACTGACCTGCATTTTGTTCAATATAATTAGCAATCATTACATACTGTTACATGCGAAGGGTTGTGAGGTACTTGTTATGCTCACTTCAGTTCATTCCCTTGCTATACAATAGTTAAGATCAGTAAAAAAAAATGTCAGAGAATGAGTTCATGAAGTAAGAGATAAAGAAAAGACAAAAAAGCAGAGGTGAATTGTACTCTATATACTGTAAATACTGTTGCTGGTCAGAATGATGTTGAATGATATTGTAAAGATGAAGTGAGAGCATAAAAGGTATAAAAAGACAGAGCAAAGAAGGTGGATGGATGGAGGGCTATGCTGCTGGAGGATGAGAGGGTGAGTGGGGTCCTCGCCAGGACAATGGTCAGAAAATAGCTACTTCCTGCTACCACTGCCCCCACTTCCTGTCCCATTTCATAAAGTCCTTTCTCATCCAGTGCCACTCACTAGCATGTGCGTCACTGGACAGAGGATGACCTTATTTTAGACACATGCACACATACAGTACACATACACACATGGAGACATTCTCTTCTCTCTCTCTCTCTCTCTCTCTCTCTCTCTCACTCGCTCGCTCTCTCACACACATAACACAGACACACACACTTCTCTGCAAACACAACCCCAAATCAACTGCGAGCATGCACGCTAGTGCGCTATTCATCAAAACGTACACAAGTTCCTGTGAGGATATTTAGCGTAAATGCGGACTGCGCCCATACTGTTCTCCTGACACGAGGCTCACAACAACAACCGCCGCTGTGCTCGTGTGGGTGATCTATGATGTCATTAATCAAATCACAGCTAGTGGCACCACGGGGAAGGAAAAAGAGAAATGAAATAAAGCGTGCAAAACAAAATGTGTTTTGCTTGAATTAGTCCTCGTGCAGCGAGGTTCATAGGTGTGGCGGCTTCTTAAGGGAAAGTGGGACATGACTTTTTACTTTACTTTGTAACTGAAACACGATTTAAGAGCACTGGAAAGGGTTGCAAAATAACATGCGTAAATGTGTTTTTTTTTTGGGGGGGGGGTCATAAAAATGACATAGCTGGAATGAATTGTGACAAAAAGCAGTGAGGTTCATAGGTGTGGTGACTTCTAAATTGGGACCTGAGTGCCTGAGGCCCCATGGAATTTTATTTTACTCTGTAATTCAAAGACGATTCAAGATCACAGTAAAGGTTGCAAAATAATATGAATTTGTTGTTGGGGTTCTCTTTTTTGTAAAAATGACATAGCTAGAACTAATTGTGACAAAAAAAATTGTAAAAAAGCTCTAGATAAAGGTGGGAGAACACCATATATCACCTTCAAATCTGAAATTTCTGAAAATCGGAAACTCTTGATTCATGTTTGTAGCCTCCAATTCAAATTCATTTTCAATTCGGTACTGTATATTGTACAAGCCTGCTGGTTAGTGATAAATAAGAGGGGAGAATGAAGTGAGTGGGACATCATAAAGACAGCAATTAAAAAAGCAATGTTCCCTTATGGCCTCCGTCCATCACACTGCAGCTAGGAAGCCAGTCCAGTTCATGACAGGAAGGAAGAGTAATGGACAAGGAGAGAGAGAGAGAGAGAGAGAGAGAGAGAGAGAGAGAGAGAGAGAGAGAGAGAGAGAGAGATCATAGTTTAAAAATGGTGTGTTAAGATGATGAACAGTATGTGTGTGTGGATGAGCTCCTTAAAGCATATGTTCCTATTTATATCACCCTGCTTCTCCATGGAATTTACAAATGGCCATGCGATCACTACTGTATGTCGTTCCAAACCCATGCCTTCTTGCGGCAGTCAGAAGCACAGTCAGCTCTGTCTTTCTGATTTGCTGCCTCGCTCTCTCTCTCCCCAACATGGCTGCCACTAATCTGTGCATGATTGAGGCTTGGCTTGACTTCGCTCTTCATCCCGAGGCAGAAGATGAAGATGCTGGTGACAATGATTGGAGCAGAGCAGAGCAGAGCTCGCCTCTTGTCCTGCACTTATGAGCCGCGCCGGCGGAGATGGAAGCATTCATTATGTCACCACGGCAACGGCAAAGTGTATTATTTTCCGTCGCCTCAGCTGACGGCCCAACAACATGGCTCCTCTCTTTCATGTCACTGTCATCCTGAGAGACAGCCGTGTGACACACCGCGAGCACGAGGGACATCCATCACAACTGGCACTGAGATGACTGTGTGGAAGGATAGATGGCTGGGCTTCCAATATGTGTCTCGCTCTAAGAATCATGTCCATTTGTAGTGAAAGTTGTAGGATACCAAGGCACTCATCTTCTTTGTAGTTAAAAATGCCTTTATTTTAATGGACAAATCGTAATTGAAACACTTTGACGCGTTTGTGTCTCGCTCTGTTGCCTCCATCATGTGTGCTGGGAGGGACAGCGTTTTGAAATAAGTTCATCTCAGTCCTCTGCCTCCCTCAGTTGTACCTGTATACCTGGACGCTCCTTGCCTGGTGACCACCAGACCTAATCACAAGTGAGATTAGTCTTTCAGATCGGAACGATTGTGCAAAGCAGCATGGGAGTTACCCGGGCTAGGATGCTCCACCATATCCATATCAAATGCAATGTGTATCTGAAGTGTCTGCTTATGAGTTCAGTTAAGGCGATGCAGTGTGAATTTGAACAAAGCATCTTTGAAGTCCCTGAGGGTAGTCTATCCCTCCATGCATAAGAAAGCCTCATTGGAGGAGGAATATATGTTTCATAATCATACAATTCAAATCAACAGTTAAGGA
>NC_085858.1:12365273-12382773 GCF_034702125.1 Engraulis encrasicolus
TCCGGAGCCTGCCAGCTGCACAGTAATGCAGGAGCTCAACCCAGGATAGATCCAGGCCGAGATGTTCTAGTGGAGAGTTCTCTTCTGAAGTCCTCCTTATATGCGCAAAGTCAAACAGCTTATCATTTTGGTCTATTGGTCTATCCAGGCCAAAAAAAAACAAGTTCTAACTATAGGTGTGCTCAAGACCCCATTGACTTCTCCCACATCAGGTTCATGGGATTCATGAAATTTCTGCCCAGCTGGCCCTGCCGTGGCCAACCGGTAGGGCACTTGCCTGCCATGCGGCTGACCCGGGTTCGATTCCCGGCCCGGTTCCTTTGCCGACCCCACCCCGTCTCTCTCCCAATTCGCTTCCTGTCCACCTCACATACTGTCCTATCAAATAAAATCGAAAAAGGCCCATCTGTTAGACACAAGACCAGTTTTCAACAGTTTAACTGCTTCATACAGTAGATGCACAGTGCAGTTGGCCCAAACAGAACTGTTCCCCCCAAAGCCCTTTATTTGATTAGTCGACAGATAGCGGTAAAATCTGGGCCATGATCAACTTCTTGAAATCCATCATCCGCTGATACATCTCTGTGCTCCACAGGCTCTTAATCTGCCGTGCGTTTCTCTATCTCGAAACGGTTTTTTCCCCTCCGAATAGCAGGAAAGGAAAGGCGAGAGAGTGAGATCTGGGCCAGATGAGGATAGTTCAGCTGGAGATGAGTTACGCACTTCCAGAGTGAGATGCACACTGTGGGGTGGAGTTAAGATCTGGAGAACATGGTGGAGGCTCCTTCTGGGGGAGCTGAAGTTTCGGGAGCCAAATATGTTAACTCAGCCGGCCGCCCCCACAATACTCACACATGCACTTTCCCAAGCACAAACTCTCCAAAGTCCACATATGCACATAGTGTGTGCGCACACACACACACACACACACACACACACACACACACACACACACACACACACACACACACACACACACACGCACGCACGCACACATACGCACGCACACACACACACACACACACACACACACACACACACACACACACACACACACACACACACACACACACACACACACACACACACACACAGGGGTGTTATACAAGGGGGGTAAAGTGTGACTGAGTCACCAGGGCCCCAGGTATGTAGGGGCCCACACACAGTCCGATTCATGAAGATATGGCTGGGGGGGGGGGGGTGGTCAATTGGAGCTGATTGTACACAGAGCCCAAATTTTACTGCTACACCCCTGCACACACACACATACACACACACACGCACACACACACACACATGCACACACACACACACACGCACACACATACGCACACACACACACACACACACACACACACACACACACACACACACACACACACACACACACACACACACACACACACACACACACACACACACACACAGAAAGAAAAACTTGTGTTGGGTCTCTGGCTCCACTGGGGTTTGCTGTAGGCCTGCTGGTACTGCATCTCCTGATGGCTTGAGTCCCTGGTGTCCACCAGGAGCCCAGCCAAGGGTATAAAGCACACTGCAGCTGGACACACAGGAAATGTCACACAGGCAGGACACAGCTACCCTGCTTCTCCCACAGCACTGTCCCAAATATGTTTCATATCTCTCTGCACAGAGTTACAAGTTCCTCTAGAGGATTGTTTCAGAATGCGTAACTCACTGAAACACACTTCATTGAAGTCCAAGAAACTGTAAGCTATGAAGCTGGGGATGTTACTCATGGCAAGGACAGTATAGAATGGAAATCTGTTGTTTAGGCCCTGCCATGGCCAACCAGTGGGGTACTCGCCTGCCGTGCGGCTGACCCGGGTTCGATTCCCAGCCCGGGTCCTTTGCCGACCCCTCCCCGTCTCTCTCCCAGTTCGCTTCCTGTCCACCTCTCACACTGTCACACACAAAAAGGGGGGGGGGGGGGGGGGGGGGGGGGGGGGGGGGGGGGGGNGGGTGTTGTTTGCATCATCTGCTACTACTGACATCTGCAATCAGTATTTAGTGAAGTACGTAGTAAATTGTAGTTATATTAAATTACTGAATTGTCAATTTTTTTGTCATCTGTTGCTGTTTAAGGTCACAGGGTGAATATCACTCAGCATTGATCTTCGCTTTGGGCCTTAGCATATCTGCGCTGTGCTGTGCTGTGCTGTGCTGCGCTGCGCTGTGCTGTGCCAGCATTAAGCAGGTTTACTTTAGTGATTGTCCTGTACTGTATGAGCTGCCCGTTTGCTGAGAGAGTGCAAGCGAGTGCTGCTCCGATTCAGCAAACTGCGTTTGCTTTGCTTTGCTTTACTGTGTGTAGTCAGTGTTCTTCCCTCCCTGCTGACTTGGGGAATCTGTGCTGCGCTGAAACATCAGGTGATGCTAGCGTTGCTACTGCTGCTACTATTTCTACCACAGCAACCATTCTCAGCTGCGGCCTGCCTGATAAGCCCAGTGATTCATAGATGTGTTGCAGTCCTTAATGGAACGCCTGGAATAGCTATCCCATAATGCAAAGCACTCCTAGTAACAGCTGGGAATCGCCATTTTCCCCATTTCCCCATTTTCCCCATGCTGCCAGAGGAGTGTTCTCTTCTTCATCTTCAGTTTTATTATAAGGATTTTGAATTATGACTCATGCCTTTCAATTTCAAAAACTCCCACTCTTGTCTTGTCAACTCTGAGACCACACCATCTTAGTCTGCAGCACTTCCACAGTTCCACAGTCCCACCGCTATTATTCAGCGCTTAGCACTTAACTTCGAGAGGCCCTATGGTTTACAGTACTTTTCTATCTTGAGTGCTGCAGCAGCTCACTTGTAAGTCACCTTGGATGAAGTGACTGTTCATTGCATGTAATGGAGCATAATGGCAATAATACTGACGGGCAACACTTGCTTATTCTTGCAGCTCATATAAACAGGATGTGGTGTGACCGTACTGCTTGTACATCTACTGTAGGCTGGCAGCAATGTCCTTACAGATGCTTCTCTCTCTCTCTCTCTCTCTCTCTCTCTCTCTCTCTCTCTCTCTCTCTCTCTCTCTCTCTCTCTCTCTCCCTCTCTTTCTCTCTCTCTCTCTCTCTCTCTCTCTTTCTCTCTCTCTCTCTCAGTTGGGGACAACACTTTTGCGAGTTGACTGTGCATTTGCCAGTTGGCTGTGTTTGTGCCGGTTGACTGTATCTTTGCCAGTCGACTGTGATTCTGAGTTGAGTGTGTCGATGCCAAATTGACTACGTCTGCACCAGTAGACTCTGACTGTGCAAGGTGACTGTGTCTATGAGTTGACTGCCTGTGTAATGCATTCGCTGCATTCACCGCCTAGTACAAAATGCATGTGAAGTGCAAGCAGTAAGGGGCAGGTCTAAAAGCTACGGCAGCAGCTCATTTGGCGATGCCCCTGTTGACTGTTAAAGTGGTGTTTTCTAAGTAGCAAGGCCATGTTTTTCACCTCCGCTATTTTCTTGACAGTAAATAAGTGTTCTTGAAAAGAGAAGGTGAAAATGTCCTTCTGTGTGTTCATTTCCAGCTTCTATAGCTGCCGTTATGGTGATAAAATGTTATGGTCTTTCCCCTCTGGGTAAAATTTAGAGTGTGTAACATTGGTTGTTCTCTCTGTGCCTGGGCAGTGTACATGTAGAAACTGCATGTGTTACGTTATGTTAAGATTTATATGAACACTTGGTGTTTGATTCATAAAAAATGAAAACAAAATCTATTCTGACAGTTTTATAAAGATGTAAATGTTTTAATTTCGTTTGCTGTAGGAAGCTGGCTCTACATCAAGGTTTACTGCAACATTAGGTTTACTGGCTCTCATGTGTGTCCTTCACTCTTTCAGAAGCTTATATCCCATCTAGCGGGCTAAAACACATCTTTTTATTTTCATTCACTTGTCATGTTTAGACATAAACGGATAAAAAATATAGGCATTTAAAAATACCTGGATATGTTTCATTGTTGATGTAGAAAGAAAAACATATTTGAAAACTAAAACTAAAACTATTACACATTATTTGAAATGGGCAATTCCATGAGATAACCTCTAAGAGATCCACACATATACACATATACACATATACACATATACACATACCACATCATATCCATAGCAATAATGTAATAAAAAAAACAATAAAACGGTCCAAGAAATACCGTGTAAATTAAGCAAACGTGCCTACATTGCCAGGGGCAACAGAGTATTAAAAGCCAAGGAGACTTATAAGATTAGCAATTAGCAATTACCTGATAATGATGCTCTGGCCTTTGTGTGCATACCAAACAATATAATAGCTACAATTTAAAAAAAGAAACAAATACTTATCTGCTCATGAACTTACCCTTGTAGACATTGTCTTCTCATGAACGCCCCAAGTGTAATATTGACCAAAAAAAGTAGCACTAAGTTACGGTAAATGCTGTATGTTAAAATATTAGGTCTAACATCAGCAATTGTGTAGCACTAAAAGGAAGACTTAAAGCTAGTGCTATTGTCCTGTGTTGTTGTTGTTCTCCCCAGTGGACGGACAGAGAGCTTGGTGAACATGGCAGAAGGGGAAGCACTATGTATACTGTATGGTGATTATGTATAACATACATTAACGTTAGTACCATCAATGTAATGTAAGGTTGATGTTTTATTACTGCTAATGTTACTGTCCTGTGTTACCTGTGTTTTCGCTGGTGAGGGAGACCAAGAGCTTCAAGAAGGTGGCAATAAACCCTACAGTATATGTTGATTATGTATCACTGCTAATACTTACTGTCCAGTGTTATCATTGTTTTCCTCAGTGAGTGAGGCTGAGAGCTCGGTGTAGGTTATGTATGTTGATGATGTATTATTGCTTATGCTATTGTCCTGTGCTGTCGTTGTTCTGCCCCAGTGAGTGAGGCCGAGAGCTCGGTGAAGGTGGCGGAGTGGCAGCAGACCTACTACGCGTCGGACTCGGGCATCCAATCAGGCGCCACCACCGTGAGAGACGACGAGGAGTCCGAGTGCAGCAAGAAGTACACGGTCAGCAGCAGCACGGTGGTGGAGAGCAGCTCAGGTACTTACTACACACACGCACCCTCATCTTCCCACACACACACCCTCATCTTCCCTTTACACGCGCTCAAACTCAGGTAGGTTACTGACCTCACACACACCCTCCTCTTCCCTCACACACACCCTCCTCTTCCCTCACACACACCCTCCTCTTCCCTCACACACGTTCAAACTCTGGTGCTGTCCCTACATACACCCTCCTCTTCCCTTACACACTTACACATGGTCTGTATAGCAGTATAGTGGTGGAGAGCAGCTCAGGTACTTAACACACACACGCCCTCCTCTTCCCTTGCATACGTTCAAACTCAGCCTACTGTCCTTACACACACCCTACTCTTCCCTCACACATGCTCAAACTCAGGTACTGTCCTTACACGCACCCTCCTCTTCCCTTACACACACCCTCCTCTTCCCTTACACATGCTCACACAACTCAGGTACTGCACACTATACCTCCACCCTCCACTTCCCTCTGTTACACACTCACTAGCAGTACAATAGTGAGGACCACTGACGTGTATAGTATAACTGGACTGCGGAGTTCGATAGAACTCCATTCAACGGTTTTGAAGCAACCGCGGCTGATTTTCTTCCGCCCCAAAAATGCGGAAATATAATAATCACCTTGACAACGTTGAGCTACATTGCTGATAGGTCGACATCGCCGGCCAATCCACAAACAGACACTTCAAGACATGTCCCGCCCCTCCCACCCGAATATGACATGGCGTCCCCAGCAGAAATATTGAACCCACTTTTCAGCTGTGGAACTGGTCGACACAGAAACCCTTGATTGTCATAAAAACAGCAACACAAGTTCAAATGGAACTGGTGATCGGTATGGCAAATATACCATGCTATTAATAAAATGATACTTTGGGTTAACGAAACCTTGAAGAGCTTGTTATGATGACCATAATAATTTTAGCTTAGCATCTAACGTGAGCCAGCCGAGTGGCGAAAGACCTAGCTTACTATAAGTTACTTCACCACGTTGTAATGTAGCCGCAATTAAAGATAAATGGGAAGTTAGGCTACAAACAGAGCTGTACACAGAAAATGCAGATGTGTCTTTGGGGTCGGCGTACCGTTTGGCAAAACATAATCCATGTCAGCAATACTCAGTATCAACATTGCTTTTGTATGAGAGCTCAGAATGCTCCAATTTTCATGTTGTACATCTGCGTAAAATATTGTTTGGTTTGTGTCTGCCACACCAAGTTAATCCTCTACGGACATTTGTAAATAACTTTGAATGTTTGGGCATCAAATGACATGCAAAACCTTTCCGTTTGACAGACAAACCATGGACGCTGAAGAAAGGCTCCTCGACGCCAAGCTGTCATCCGGAAGATTGAAGATGAAGATTGCCGCGTCGAGCAGTCATCATGACCATTTTTTTGCTGATCCCCCCCAGTTTTTGAAAAGATTCAGAATACAAAATCACTCTTAGAAGTAGACGGTATGGTAAACAAACCAAAGTTAACACCTTTCAGTTAGTAAAACTGGCCTACAGTAGGCTATGACTAAACATCTGGGTGTTTTGTATGCTTGACATAAAGATTAAAATGAAATATTCACCCTTATGTTCAGCTTTTTAAACTTGCAAATCATGGAGTGGACATTCTTTTCTTCCCCAAGCTTGTAAGAAATGCATTACTTCAATCACACAGTGTCTCCCAACTTCTTTTTTGTCTCATGTACCCCCTAAGCATTTTTGTCATACCATGAGTACCCCCTCCCTCATGCTCTAGTCTACTGTATATATTCCTCTATCCCAGTGGTTCCCAACCTTTTTCTTCAGGGACCCATATTTTTACCATTGTAAGCTTTGGTGACCCAATCATGCCAGCGCCCACGCGAGAGGGAGTCCCAGGCGAGAGGGAGTCCTGCGGAAACTCATTAGAAAATTGTATTCCTCAATTTGTCTTCAGTCAAATATAGAATGACTGTTTAATGTGTCGCTTACATTTTGTTGCCTCTATGCATATATCAGTTTAAAAGCTTTACTTTGTCATATATTCAACATGGGCTATATGGTATTAAAACGAAACCCCTTAAAATCAAGAGGGCTTCGCGACCCACTGTGGATCTTTGGCGACCCATAAGTTGGGTCCCGACCCATAGGTTAGGAACCACTGCTCTATCCCAATATGATTATGCTCCATACATTTCTTTTTATTGATACCTGCCAATGCATGTACCACCTGCATTGTGTTCACGTACCCCTAGTGGTACATGTACCCCTGGTTGGGAAACACCGATCTAAACAGTTGTAACAATAGTGTGTTAACCAATATTACAAATTAAACAAAATGTGCGGGCTGCTGTATATAAGCATTTATTAACTGTGTTTCATAATTGCAATGGTTTTTGAAGCTGGTTCTGCATATCGGATCCTCTGTGGTGGTAGGATGCAGGCAGTAGCGTACTGTGCACATCTTCAGCTGTAACGATAAATACAAATCTATTTTTAAAAATAATTAATGTAACATTAACATAATTGAAGCATATCACTGGTATATATAGAGTAACTATAACATTTCAGTGTCTACAAATGTCTACATTTGTTTAAAAAGGAAAAACCCATGAACATCCTTCTCAAAAAAGTTTTGGGTGCAGGACTAACAAAGTCAAATGACAACTGAAAATTAAGTCTGCTCACCAAGCTCCTGTTTTACTTATTTAATGTGATGAGCTTGAAGTGCAGACTTCATTTTCAGTTTTCAAATGTCTTTATTGTCCCATTACATCTGCAGAAATATGGGGGTGTACACTCACTTGTGTAATACACTATAGATGTAAACAGAGACGTTGTCCAAGTCCTTGGTCATGTGATACCTGCTGCAGTGTACTCCACGTCTTCAGACCGCTCCGCTGTAAATAAAATAATGGCATATGAAGTGTGATGAGAATACGTCACCGTTTGATACACCAACAACTTAGGTTCATGGGAAGAAAACACAATAGATAAGGAGATGGGCTGCTCATGTTTCAAAGCATGCTGCCTAATCAGTGAAAATCATGGGGTGGTAGTTTCATGGTGTGGGCATGCATATCTGTCAATAGAATTGGTACCCTTGTAATTATTGAAGATAGTGGCTACTGACAAATGCTAAGAGTTTACTACGCTTGATGTATACTTTTATCCAGGCACATGTAAAAATAAGTGATAAGCTTTGGATGAAAGCATTGGCTGAGTGTAGTGTAATGTTACATACCGGGTACTATATATCATAGATGGCAGCAGGCTGGTCGGGTCCTCAGTTGTGCACTGGCAACAGTGGCTGGTCCTTGTCCGTGTCTCTATGGGGCCACTTCTCAGGTCGGAGTGACAATCCTTGATGATGTTGACTATGGTGAGACCTGCTGTGGCGTGTAGCCTACTGTACATTTTCAGACATCTGTAAAGAAAATGATGACAAACGAAGGGTGATGAGAACAACATATATTTCATTACTCACAAGCAGGTAATTGGAGTGCTTCTGGGTCTTCACCTTTTTTCCTTGGTGCTCATCAGTGTAGAGGCTCTCAAACTTGGTCCAGGAAGACAGATGCTGAGGCACTCAAGGTTGCAATTCTTTAAAAAAAAACTTTTTTATTTGGCTACAATGCCTACGCGTTTCGGCCCTTATGGCCTTCTTCAGGGCGTATCAAGGATACAAGCTTGATACGCCCTGAAGAAGGCCATAAGGGCCGAAACGCGTAGGCATTGTAGCCAAATAAAAAAGTAAAAAAATTGCAACCTTGAGTGCCTCAGCATCTGTCTTCCTGGACTATATTTCATTAATATTTTATTGCTAATATATAAACACATGCAGAGTAAGCAGATGATGGTGTTAGCTTTACATTGGAAGGTCTCTGGTCTTAACTCAGGAGCATACTTTAAGGATTTGAAACTTTACTTACCTGACAGTGAGTCCTGGCTCTGTTTTCCAGGTGAAGTGTGGTTTGTTGTTTGCCTACAGAATGAAACCATGTCACATGAGGATGGGGAAATGTTTACTACACAATGCACTCGTCAGTAGGCCTACAATTAAACATTAATGACACAATTTGCATTACACTATGCACTCGTCACTCAGTACAGTCAACATTAATGACGCAATTTGCATACTGAAAACGAACGTACCAATGACCATCATTTCATCACCAACTAGCAACTTGGCAATTTGGCAACACAGAAACAAACAATATTTAACAGTTGACGGAGGAACACAGCTAGACTACGTTGCTTTTCCGATGTGGCCACTGGCCAGCATAGTGCCAGAATGGTAGTGAAATGTTTACTCATCTTGATGTAAGGACTTGGCTACGGTACGGAAGGAGGGAATTACACCTGACGCACGCCAAACAGACACATTTTGCTTTCAAAAGCAATGGCATTCAAATTATAATTAAGTTACTTGACAAGCCGACAGATCATCAAACACTGAAAGATCAGCATGCTGCCTTGGGCTAATAACAAGCTAGCATTGTCGTACGTGTTTGTTTAACAAAGCTCAGTCATTTTGGTCAATCAGCCACGTATAGGCCTATACATGTTTTTATTTTACTTACCAAAACTGCAGAGGTCCTTACAGAGTACGGAGAAGTACATCCAAAAGTACAACAACGCATATTTGTGGAGAAAGTGTACCAAAATTAAATAACCCATCGCAGTAATGAAGCTGTTGAAAGCAGAGCTGGTTGAAAGTAATGCAGCAGGGAGAGGGGGCTTCCCCTGGAGACGCCGCGAGACTCGCCCTTCTCCTTGACAACGGCCTGCCTGTCAATCAAAACAATAATTCTAAAGAATGGCAACTGCCAATCAACCCAAATAGCCATGCTCATTGGTCATTTAAACTATTTTAATAGCTTTCTTAAATAAAGGGTCAGCCCGAAAAAAATATCTGGGTTGTTTGGGAGGGAGGGGAGACTACCGTTTTAACGAAACAGGGCCGACTCGGCAAGAATTGCCTAGGAACTATATGGCTTCAAGTCCACCATAGAGATACATGGAAAAAGGCGCTCTACTTCCTTCTTCCGCCCAAAAATCGTCCCATGTCCCGCCCCCAGCCGTTGCTTCACAACACATCGAACATCCGCAGTCCAGTTATACTATACACGTCAGTGGTGAGGACCCTTCCTCCTCTGTCCAAACTTACTCATGGTCAGTAGCAGTATAGTGGTGGAGAGCAGCTCAGATGCTGCATCTCCATTGTCCTCATTTGCGCCTGCCTCCTCTTTTGGGTTCACAAGACACACTCCTCTCTCTCTCTCTCTCTCTCTCTCTCTCTCTCTCTCTCTCTCTCTCTCTCTCTCTCTCTCTCTCTCTCTCTCTCTCTCTCTCTCTCTCTCTCTCTCTCTCTCTGTCTCTCTCTCTCGCTTGGAAAATGTATTACAAAAGAGGTCTGTTGTCTTCTCAGGGTTATTCTGATACTCTTCACCATCTAGTGTCTCTATGTAGTCTATTTCTCTCTGCTTCTGTCAGTGTGCCAGTGTCTTTGTTCCACTATTTTTAAACTCAAGCCCCCTTTTCCCTCTCCCCCTGTCATCCTGACTCATTTGAGTACTGCATTGTTCATACGATAGCTTAGTCACTCGGAGTATTATCGTGGATCCACTAAGCTCTTTTGCCTGAATTTTGTCAGCAAAGTGTGATCCGTCAAAAAACAAAACGTTCTTTTGCTATTGTCTAGAATTTCTCTGATCTATATGATGTGGTATTTGTAGATTTTGGTGGAAGACAACTTGTCACAGTCAGAGATTTTTCAGTGCGCACAGTGTTGAAGTTGTAAATAAGCGGCTGTTGAAATGAAATGTGTTACTTTAAGATATATCTTCTCACCTGAAATGTCATCTCTGCAGTTTGGGGAATACGTACGAAGTCATGTAGCTCTCACTTTTCTACTTCATACGATTGTGAGTATCACAATGTATGGAGACATGTAGAATTTACTGCAATGAACATAATTTAACTGCTGATGAGGAAGACTTATGTGAAACTGAAAGCCCACCTGGGAAATGCCAACTCCCATAGTTATTGTGACATAGCACTCCACAGAACACAAGTGAACACTGCACACTGCACACACCGAGATTGAATTTATGCCTCACTCGTGCAAGGGGGCAGCTCTCAATGGCGCCCCTAGGGAGCAGTGCGGCGGGACGGTACCATGCTCAGGGTTCCTCAGTCATGGAGGAGGATGTGGGAGAGCACTGGTTGATTACTGGTCGATTATGAGGAGGAAACATCATAAAGTATAGTATCCTACTGCAAAACTCCTGTGTACTTACAGACCTTTATAATGACTTGTGTACTTGATGTACTGTCCATTAGATGATTAGCCACTGTACTGCATATAGCTGATCGATCCTCTTACTAAAATCCCACCTGTTGTTCTCATAATCTTGCACTCTATGTACTACTATGGAGACATAACTTGACTTCACCCAACATCTGCACATCTGCCGATGAGTAAGACTTTAGTGAGGTTATGAAACTTGACGGAGATGTATAAAGTAAAAGTAGAAACTTTTAGTACACTAGTGGTATGAGTGGTATGATATTACTGGGTTGCAACTATGTAATATCATACTACTAATGCTCTAATGACATCTGTAACAGTACTTCTACTTTCACGTTATAGACCTCTGCAACTTGATACGTGAACTTGACTCATCTCTCCTCTTCACTTCCTGCTCCCCGTCTCCCCCTGCAGAGGCGGAGTACACCCTGACGCGGGCGCAGCGCGTGCGGGCGGCCATGTTTCCTGAGACGTTGGTGGAGGGGGAGGCGGTGCTGTCCACCACCCAGACCGAGGCGGGCCAGCAGACCAACGTGCAGCGGCTGGCCGAGCCCTCGCAGCTCCTCAAGACCGCCATCGTGCACCTCATCAACTACCAGGACGACGCCGACCTGGCCACGCGCGCCGTGCCCGAGCTCACCAAGCTGCTCGCCGATGACGACCAGGTGAGAGCGGCAGCGGAGATATAGAAAGAGCTAGACAGGCAGCCAGGCAGGCAGACAGACAGACTGCTACTGTTCAAGATTCAAGATTCTTTTAATGGTCCCGAAGGAAATTTGTCTTGGACATACATAGCTGCCACATACACACAACACTGATACACATGACGCCAAAAAACAAAAAACAAAAACAACAATAAACACATACATACATACATACATACATACATACATACATACATACATACATACATACATACATACATACATACATACATACATACATACATACATACATACATACATACATACATACATAAAGTGCCCTCATAGAGATACTCAAGTGCATATCTACTACAGCCTACCACACACATACATGGCATTACAGGATGGTAGTTGTTAACGGCCTGCGTTCAGTAGGTTAACAGAAACAGGGACAAAAAAACCTATACCTATTCAAAAACCTTTTCTTATTTTTAACTGGTACTCTGAATCGCCTGCCAGAGGGTAGCAGCTCATATTCTGGGTACAGAACATGTGATGGATCCACAATTATTATTATTATACTGTAGGCCTGATCACACGCACAGTGCCTGAGTTGAGGATGGCAGGTGAGAAAGGCAGAGGAGATATGAATAGAACTTGACAGGCAGGAAGGCAGACACAGACAAACAGACACAGAGACAGCGTAGAGCCCATGCTACAATGCCAGGAGAGTTCAGCTAGATCTGAACACACACACGCCATGCCTGAGCTCACAAAGCTACTTGCTGGCGACGACCAGGTGAAAACGAGAGCAGAGGCGATACGGGCAGACCGACAGACCATCAGACCGACACAGAGAGAAGGATTGAATGCTATAATGCTTGTGTACTATAGTTACAAGGTCAGGAGAGTTCTGCTAACTCACAATGTGCCCAGGCTCACAGGGAGAGAGAGAGAGCTGCCAGTTGAGGAGGGACAGATGCACAGTGAATGGTGTTAAGGCCATGGGGATGCAGTGTCAAGAGTGGCCTTCCAAACTGAAGTCTTGAAGTAGTTTTGTGAGAGGTTGTACAGTTTGTCTCTCAACAGGCAAAGGAGCAGCCATAACACATCAAATATTGAGTGGTGATGGCATCTAAAGTAAGTCGAAGGTTGGTGCAGCCTCATGGAAAAGAGCTAAAAAGAGCCAAATCGAATGCCAATTGAGAATCAAGGACACCACTCTTAACCTTTGCCACTGCTTTGATCTATGAGAGAGCATTTAAGGTGTCCCTGAGCTTTTTTGACAGAGTATCCTGGATAACACAAGATGACATTGATGCTCACTGTGTGGGGTGGTGGAAAAGGGTATAAGAGTAGCAGGAGGAAGGGAAGAGTGAAAGGGGTGGATTGAAAAAAGAGGAGTGGAAACATTTTGAGAGATAGGGAGGGAGAGACCAAGTGACTATTTATAATCCCTAAATAACATGGGTACAAGTTATTGTAGTCAGAACATGAAAATCCACAATAACGTGCACATAACACCACCAACACACATCCATGCACTATTTGTGACATGAAATAGAATGTCTATTACAAACACATATTTTTTGTTAAAAAAAACAATTTCACTCGCTAAAGTGATGAAGCACAGTACAATAAGTGAGTTCTTGCTGATAATGGAGAGAGACATGCATGCAGACACACAGTAAGTTGCAAGTAAGATTTGGTGGATTCCCCATGCGCCTTCACACACATCGAGAACCTTGAATACTTTATGTCACATACCCAAAAACGAAGAAATCCATGCAGACTCGCACAATTGTGCTCAAGACCATTGATTTCTTCTGCATTCACTCGGCTTCTCTTTCTCGCACACTCAAGACAGTGGGTACTTTTTAGACTTAAAGCAACATCAATAATGTTAGGTTAAAGAAAACAATCATATTAGGTTAAAGAAAACAATAATGTTAGGTTAAAGAGAATCTGCAAGCTTAGGACTGTATGTACTGTAGTATTCACTCCATGGAGAAAATTGTCCTTAAATTATGAATGCATGCATGTTAAGAATGTCTTTACGTAGGTCTGTGTCCCCTATCTTGTGGGTCACTGTGGTCCCAGGTTCCATGTTTTGCACCTAATTAGTCGAATAAAAAACAATGATTATCAATGATTATTTCCCAAAAATGCCACATACACTTAGTGCCACATGCATTTAAAATGTACTGCATTAATGACTGGTGAAAGTATTTATTGAAATGAAACTATTCTGAGATATTTGAAACCCAGGAAACACACTAGATAGCTATACATAGTGGAGACTGCATAATCATATCAGACAATACAAACCTAGCTTGAGGGGAAATTGTGCATGGAATGTTAAAAATAACACTGCAAATGGATGTCAGAAGAATTACATAGCGGTTGCAGCATGACATGTGGTCCCTGGTGGTTTCCCTTCAAACTCCTGAAGCGCCTGTCAGTTGCGGTTGTGTAATCCACACTTACCTACCTGTATTTTAATCGCTCTTACCAAAGTCTGCATGCGTGATATTGGCTCCTCACAGAGAGTGTTGATGTGGTTTTTTTATTGGACGCACCCAAAGTGTGCTTGTATTTTACTGGCTCTGCCTAAACAGTGCTTGTATTTTATTGGCCGTGTCCTAAGTGTGGTTGTGTTTTATTGGCTATGGTGAGAGTATTTGTGCCTTCGGGAGGGTGTGAGTTTGATGAGCTGATGCTGACGGCCAATGCCTATTTCAATTTTGAGCTACTGGAAGCACATGCCTACAGGCAAGATAACACTTGAATAAGGCCACTTCCCCTTCACTCAGTATATACACACGTTGCTGCAGTGTCTTTTCAACATTAAGACCATATTCCAACACTATGAGTGTTACATTTGGCCACATGTTGAATTAGCACATTTCACAGTGTTATCAATTTGATGAAACAACACACTTGACCGTGTAGCACTAGCCTGGTCCTGACCATCCCATTATACTATTTCATTTCGTATTCATGGTCTGGAGGTTGTTTGATCTGATGTGATTGCAGGAAGCGGGAAGTTCAAGTCAAGTCAAGTCAGCTTTTATTGTCAGTTTCTTCATATGCACAGGTCATACAAGGATATTGAAATTGTGTTTTCTCTCCATACCATGAAAGGACATAGACATACACAGGACGGAAATTTATATACTGACATCAAGTACAAGTTTGCACTCAGTTTGCACTCAGTTCTGGTTTGAAATGATTGGACAGCTTTCACCTAATCGCCGCCAGTTACTCAACAACAACATAGCGTAGGCGTTTACATCATAGTCACGAGTGTCCTCCCCCTTTCGCCCCCACCAACCTGTCTCTTCGCTTATTGGCTGTCTTCTGGGGTTTTCAACGCTCCACAGAAAACAGTAACCAGACTATGTACTGAGCCAATCTCTTGGCGGACGTACGTAGAATGGGGCGCGAGGCTAGTGTAGCACTGGAAAATATGCTGACAAATTAAAAAGTCAAAGATCTTCCCCTCTGTCCTACTTTATCTTTATGTAATTCCTGCTGATCTGTTCAGAACTCATTTCATTATTATCTTTTATGTCTCTCTCCCCTCCTGTTAATCCAACTGTCCCTCTCCTCTGTGTGTCTGCTCACCTTGTATCTCCTTGTGGTGGCCTGCTTCTTCTACTCTCTATCTCTTTCCTCTCTACGCTGTTGCCCTCTTCCTTGCATGCTGCATGTCTCCTGTCCTCTGACGTTCTTGAATCCCTTCCTTTCTATTATTTTCATCTCTTTACTCTCTTCTCTCTTGAGACTGTTTTTCCCTCTCTCCTCTCTTTTTTTATACTGCAACTCGGATTGTAACTCGTCATTACGCCCTCCTGTTCTCTCTCTCTCTCTCTCTCTCTCTCTCTCTCTCTCTCTCCATTCTGTCATCTTACTTCTTCTCTCCTAATCTCGTTGGTTAACTGCGCAACCCTCCTCTCTCCCCTTATTTCCATTACGTATTCTTTTCTTTACGCCATTCCTCTTCTTTTACCTCTTCTCCTCGCTTTCTCTCTCCTCTTTGATAATACTCTACACGTCTCCTCTCCCTGCCCTTATTTTCTCTCCTTTCCTCTTCATTAAACACACCACTCTCTCTTTCTCTCCTCTCTCCTCTCATCTGCACTAAACTCCACTCATCACCTCTGCCCTGTTTGTTCTCCCGTCCTCTCCTCCTCTCCTCCTCTCCTCTCCTCTCCTCCTCTCCATCCTCTCCTCTCCTCTTCCTCTCCGTCCTCTCCTCCTCTCCTCCTCTCCTTCTCTCCTCTCCTCTTCCCCTCCTCCTCTCCTCCTCTCCGTCCTCTCCTCGCCTCCTCCTCTCCGTCCTCTCCTCCTCTGGTTGCTCCAGGTGGTGGTGAACAAAGCGGCGATGATCGTGAACCAGCTGACGCGTAAGGAGGCGTCCCGGCGCGTGCTGATGCAGTCCCCTCAGATGGTGGCGGCCATCGTGCGGGCCATGCAGAGCACGGGCGACATGGAGACGGCCCGGGCCACCGCCAGCGTCCTCCACAGCCTGTCCCACCAGCGCGAGGGCCTGCTGGCCATCTTCAAGTCCGGTGGCATCCCCGCACTCGTGCGCATGCTCAGGTCAGCCTTGGACTTAATTATGTAACACGCAGCTTCATTCATCTGTCCATCCATCCATCTATCCATACATCTATCACCTATCCACTTATCCATCCATCCATCCATCCATCCATCCATACAGCCATACATCCATACATCCATACATTCATCTATCTATCCATCTATGCATCCGTCCATTGCTTCACAGTTCTCTACTCAGTATATTCATTTCATAGAAAGTTGGACCAACTACAGTAGAAGACTGTTTCTCGGCTCTGTCAAAATTCAGCCCGCCAGTATTCCCATCATCACGCACCTGCTCAGGGTAGCCTTAAACTGGTCTCAAACTACACAACTTTGAAATTGCATCCTCATAACAAGAATCGCAACTGACCATCTTATCTCCAATCATTAACATAGACACCTATACCTGGCATTCTATTTTGAGTCGTAAATATCAAGCATATTTGCTATCTTCAATTTGCTGTTGGTGACAGTTTGAACCGGCAAAATTCTATCTTAGTAAAACGTCACGCATGACAAAGGAAACTTGCCCTACAATCGCTTGAACTGAAATGAGTTTGACACTTCTGCCCTAGAGGATAAGAGCCATCCATCCATTCAACCATCACATCATGCAGTTAGGTACTCAACCAGTTCTTCTTGTCATTCAATGCAGCAATGCATTTTCTTCTAGAGATTCTAGAGAGGATTCGATGTATTGTTCAATGCAACCTTCCAGAGTGCGTAAAGGTCAAATAAAGTCAAATAATAATAAAAAAAATCCCATGACCTTCTATAGATATAGATCATATTGTCATGTTCTGGGGTCATCCCCACATCATGCACAGCATGCTCTTGTTAGCTAAGCACCACTCCATCCATCCGTTAACACAACAAGCCATTCAATATGTCAGTGTT
>NC_085858.1:12397773-12400273 GCF_034702125.1 Engraulis encrasicolus
GAGAGAGGGGGAGAGGGACAAAGACAGAGACAGAGTAAGAGATAATTAGAAGAGTTCTGAGGGAAAGGAAGCAGAATACATTTAAGCTTTTTGGATGCTGTAAAAGTCTCATTAGTTATCATTTTGGCATGAAAAATAGTGGTGCCACACATCAGTGTGTGTGTGTGTGAGTGTATGTGTGCGTGCGTGCGTGTGTGTGCATGCATGCCTGTGTGTGTATGGTGTGTTTGTGTGCTTTTATGTGTGCGTGCAATGCATGCGTATATGTACAATTTTCACGACAAAATGACAAATGGCAGAAAATTGTGAATCCCACTATGCAATTAAGTCATCATTAATTGTGATTATTATGTTTCTTTAGAATTCAGACTTACTGACTTTTGAATGGGCCGCCTTTGAACGTCAAATCTTTTTGTTGCTGAAAAAAATCATCATAACCACTACCAAATGATTTAGCTGCAAGTTATTTACCAGCTTGGCATTGCTATACACTTACACAGTGATAGCCACAAGCAGGGCTAGTCAGGCTGGTGACTTGTGTGGTCATCGCTGAGTAGTTTATCAAGGAAGTAGGCCCAGAATGTAAAGGGGTGCAGTACAATGTGTTGTATTATCAAATAAGCTCAACATTTTTAGCATTTTGTTCAGGTATGCAAATATTAAAGTGTGGGCATACAGTAAATATATATTTTTATTTAAGTATACAAAAAGGGGGAAATAGTATGTATGAAATGTATTACGTACTGCGTATGTACTATGGGTCCCCCTTGTTCATTTCACCTCTTCCACTAATCCACTCCATGTATCTGTAGTTCAGGGGGTTACGAATCCATAAAACAATGAATCGGTGAAACATCTGTGGTTAAATCCATGTACCAGTCAACCAATGAACTACTGAAGCAATGAACTAGTGAACCAGCGGTTCCCACCCTGACCATAAGACAGCTACGAAATATTAAAATATGACATTGTTAGTATTTAACTGTCTGTGCTCCATTTTCTGGCAAGCAGTTGGATAATGCTGGCTGTTTGTCTGTTGCTAAAGGGATTGTTGCATCTATCATATTGTTTCAGAAAGCCTGATCAAATGTCAGCTTCTATACATTGCTGAGTATTTTGATTTGTCAAAGTGAACAATTGTTAAAAAAAAAAAAGAGGAAAAGGAGAGTGCTGCGTTGGGTCAATTGTTTGTAAAAGAATCAGGTGCTCTTCAGAAAGGACATGATAACTTCAGTAAATTGGCTTGTGACTATCTCCAAAATGTGAAGGTCCAAAAAGAACGTTCCTTGTTGAGAGTGGTAGTCAGAATGATCCGAGGCACACTGATCTTAGTGAAAAAAGTTAAAAATCCTTTATTTTAATGGATAACGCCTACACGTTTCGACTACAATCAGTCTTCACCAGGGCAAACCTGATGAAGACTGATTGTAGTCGAAACGCGTAGGCGTTATCCATTAAAACAAAGGATTTTGAACAATTGTAACTTTTCACAAATGCTTAAAAAAGATAATCAAAATTGATTATTCTATACAAATTTTGTGTTTATGCGTTGTTGTGTTGTGGAAGAGACTGCTACAGTAGGATATTCCACCTTTTGTTGTTTGTCTATGCTTCTTCCTTCATGTTTTGACATGCAGGACTGTCAAACTCACCATAGCATCAGTAAACAGCTCTTGTCGTATGGAACACATGTCTTTGAGTTGCCTCTATTGCACATTTCATGCCTTACTGTGCATGTCTTTTCCTCTTCCCTCCTAGAAAATAGGAAGTAAAAAGCATTTTTTTATCCTCAAGCCAGCAGTGAAATGAATATTTCTATCTGACATATAGATCAGTTTTTAATATCCATCTTCTTTTATCTGTTTATACGTTATGAATGTCAATTATATTCAGATATTGAGTTTATATTTTGGTCTCTTTGAAAGCTCCTTTTTATTAGAGATGCACATGGACATGATCCCTGTGATAAATGAATGTATTGACATTTTGACTGTGTGCATCTTCTGTATTGAACACTTCTCTCACCGAAGATGAACATGATCATGCACATAATCCTGATATGTTTTGTATTCTTTTCAAAGTATCTTTCGTCTTTTTGAGCCTTGTAACAATAGTGCAGGAAATGGGTTTGGAGAGAGGAGTGCGGTAGTGTTGAGATATGCAGTGTTGCCAGATGTGTCTGATCAAATCCCGCCCAAAAGCTGCTCAAAAACCGCCAAGAGGCGCTAAATTCCGCCCGATTTCAACAAATTGCATTGATTTCTATGGACATAAAACTGCAGAAAAAACACCAAATGGCCGATTTTTCCCGTTTTTATCCACAGACGGCCATCCCAAGCAGCCCAATTGGGCAACACTGGAGATATGACCCAGGCCGGACTCGAAGTTGGGTGACCATAAGCAACTTTCCTGAACATCTGCACCCATTGGGGCAGCCGTGGCCTAGTGGTTAGAGAGTTGGTCTTTCAAACTAGGGGTTGCAGGTTCCAATCCCCCCTGA